>NC_054865.1:59132159-59142159 GCF_018320785.1 Cheilinus undulatus | reverse complement strand
TAGAAAGAAAAATTCCTGTAAAAATTCATGCCACAAGCTGTAAAACTGACAAAATGATCACAAATTTAAAAAAAAAAAAAGTTGAGGAAAATGGCCAAAAATACCAGAGGAGGGCAGAAGGGTTAATCTCTGTGTATAGAGTAGATTATTAATCTCCGTGTATGGAGCAGGTGTATCTTCCCCCGTCCAGCTTGGTGCTGTTGTCTTCGTTGAGCTCGAACTCTTCAGGAGAAGAAATGATGAATTAGCAGACGGGCCGGTCACACTCAGTGCACACGCTAGGCTTTAAGTTGCAAATAGCTCAAACAAATATCATGCAAACGGCGGCAGCTTAAGGCTGTGATTCGTGCAAAGTGGCGTGGATGTTCAGACTAAGTTATGAGCTGTGTCGGCTCACTGTGGACATACATGTCATTGTGCACATTGTCAGAATACATCCTGTAGTGTCTCCTGTTTCACCGTGGCCCTTTAAATTTCCCCGCTATCATCCCAGCTGCCCCCCCATCTCTGCAGCCTCTGCAGCCGTGCGTGCAGGTAACCCTGGGGTGTGCCGTCAGCTCACAGCTGTGCGCTCTGCTCTCCAGTATCACTGCTTTGCATGGCGGCGTTGTGTTTACAGTAGGAAACCTTTCTGCCCTCAGTCGCTGACCCAGGACCAACCCCCCCTCATTTGGTTATTCAGCTACAACCCCAACAGCAGCAGCAGCTGTCGGTCTGCTCCACCTCCAGTGGGTCACGTCTCTGATATTAACTCTAACACGAAGAGAAAGATCAGCTCCCTCTGTTTAGGGGGACTGCAGCCTAAACCCTCGGTGACATGTTGACACCCTTTGGCCGGGTCTACGTCCCCATACTCTAGTACTGTCCATGTAGACTAGGGCTGGGTTATTTTTAGCTGAATGATGATCGATGCTGTTAAATGTAAAGAACTAATACCAGTAAAGATCTCAGTTCTAGAGGTGGTTTTTAGTGAGGGACCTGGGCCTGGTATGTGAACCCTTGACCCCACAGTCTGGTTCTTCTGGTCATGGTGAGCGTGCAGGACTGGAGCTCTGAGCAGACGAACAGACCTGGAGCATGCACAGGTGGAGTACTGGGGTCTGACTGGTGGTGTTTCTCTGCATGTAGCTGCCGTGTCCGTCCGCTCTGACAGCACCCTCACAGCTTTCATACGTGTGTCTGCGGCGGGGCGTTAAGAACACGGCAGCGCTCCCAAACTCAGTGGAAAACATTCAGATGTTTTCATTTTTCTGAATAAAGGCAAACAGAGAGGACACTGGGAAACTGAGACCTCCGAGTCTGCTTTAATGCTCAACCACAGTTATACCCCAACAATTAAAGCTGAAAGCAATGACCTTCAGGGACCTTCAGGGACCTTCAGGGACCTTCGGTGACCTTCAGGGATCTTCAGGGCCCTTCAGGGACCTTCAGGGACCTTCGGTGACCATCAGGGATCTTCAGGGCCCTTCAGGGACCTTCAGGGACTTTCAGGGACCTTCAGGGACCTTCTGTGACCTTCAGTGACCATCTGTGACCTTCAGTGACCTTTTGTGGCATTTTAATGACATGTTGACGTTTTAGTTAGTAAAATGCAAACTTTTCAACATAGATATCGCTCTACTTAAGCTCCTCCTTCTCTTCCAATTATGGTCACAAGTGTACAGAGACCATGGCCTTTTAATCCACTTTGACGATCTGAGAGCACAGTGGTCGTCTAAAGGTCTGACTTTGCTGATCCAATCCTCAGAGCCTGGTCTACACGTCCATGTTTTCTTCATCAGAGTTACAGACTGCTTTTTAAATTGAGTGAACTGTCCCTGTAAGGTTTAATTATCAGAGAACAGGGCTCCTCTGATCCAGGACTAACCCTTTAAACCATTCTGTACCTGGGGATGACCCTGACCCTGACCCTGCTGTAGGGTCTGATGACCCTGACCCTGACCCTGCTGTAGGGTTTGATGACCCTGACCCTGACCCTGACCCTGACCCTGCTGTAGGGTTTGATGACCCTGACCCTGACCCTGACCCTGCTGTAGGGTTTGGTGTCCCTAACCCTGACCCTGACCCTGCTGTAGGGTTTGATGACCCTGACCCTGCTGTAGGGTCTGATGACCCTGACCCTGACCCTGCTGTAGGGTTTGATGTCCCTGACCCTGACCCTGCTGTAGGGTTACATGACCCTGACCCTGACCCGGACCCCAGCCCTGACCCTGCTGTAGGGTTTAATGTCCCTAACCCTGACCCTGACCCTGCTTTAGGGTTGGTTCCACTCTGATGGACTGATGTGGTTCTGAGTCCTGTGGTCTTATGAGGTCTTTCTACCCATTGTAGTGGTTTTATGGTCCTGTAGTTTTATACAGGTCTGTAGAACATCAGACTGTATGTGCCGTGCACATGGACTACTGAAGGGGATCGTCCAGGATGTGGGATTCTGTATTTTTGTGACTCTGTACTTTTTCAATTAAAGATATCAGATTATAAAAAACTGCAGTCTGAGTGTTTTTAATGTTCTAAAGGAGATTCAGGAGTTCATATGGAGATGTGGAACTTTGATATGAACTGGGATGAACCGAAGACCAAGGTCCATGAGGACCATCATCAGATCCAGGTTAGGGATTAGATCAGATAGAATACTGATCCCACAGGAGATTCAAGAACCGGAGGCATTTGAGGGACTGGCCAAAGAAGAATGGACCTGGATTCTTCAGAAGACAAGTCTGAGACAAAAACTACAACAAAGGCCTTCATGTAGACCCTGGTAGTTCTAAAGGGGTCATCATGTAGACCCTGGTAGCTCTAAAGGGGTCATCATGTAGACCCTGGTAGTTTCAGTAGTCAGTTTTAGTGCTGACCCCAGACATCAGCAGTCTTCTAACCTGCTGCTTCACATATCCTCTTTGTGTCGCCCTTTGTCCTTTAACCTCCTGGACCCTGTCTTTTCCTGGCCCCTGGCCTCTCCTGGCCCCTGTCCTCTCCTGGACCCTGGCCTCTCCTGGACCCTGGCCTCTCCTGGACCCTGGCCTCTCCTGGACCCTGTCCTCTCCTGGACCCTGAGTGATAGTCTTCTGTATAACAGCTGAGCTGATGGACATGCTGACGGTGCAGGTGTAGTTTACGTAGAAGAGAAGATGACGCTGCTGATGAAATGCTAGATTTTTTGATTCTGAAAAAGTTTAGTTTGAGTCTTTTTGACACAAATGTTTTTCCATATCAGTGCAGGAGGAGCAGGAGTGCAGGAGGAGCAGGAGGAGCAGGAGGAGCAGGAGGAGCAGGAGTGCAGGAGGAGCAGGAGGAGCAGGAGGAGCAGGAGTAGCAGGAGGAGCAGGAGGAGCAGGAGGAGCAGGAGTAGCAGGAGGAGCAGGAGGAGCAGGAGTGCAGGAGGAGCAGGAGTGCAGGAGGAGCAGGAGGAGCAGGAGGAGCAGGAGTGCAGGAGGAGCAGGAGGAGCAGGAGGAGCAGGAGGAGCAGGAGTAGCAGGAGGAGCAGGAGGAGCAGGAGTGCAGGAGGAGCAGGAGTGCAGGAGGAGCAGGAGGAGCAGGAGTGCAGGAGGAGCAGGAGGAGCACGAGGAGCAGGAGGAGCAGGAGAGCAGGAGGAGCAGGAGGAGCAGGAGGAGCAGGAGTAGCAGGAGGAGCTGGAGGAGCAGGAGGAGCAGGAGTAGCAGGAGGAGCAGGAGGAGCAGGAGTGCAGGAGGAGCAGGAGTGCAGGAGGAGCAGGAGGAGCAGGAGGAGCAGGAGTGCAGGAGGAGCAGGAGGAGCAGGAGGAGCAGGAGGAGCAGGAGTAGCAGGAGGAGCAGGAGGAGCAGGAGTGCAGGAGGAGCAGGAGTGCAGGAGGAGCAGGAGGAGCAGGAGTGCAGGAGGAGCAGGAGGAGCAGGAGGAGCAGGAGGAGCAGGAGTGCAGGAGGAGCAGGAGGAGCAGGAGGAGCAGGAGTGCAGGAGGAGCAGGAGTCCAGGAGGAGCAGGAGGAGCAGGAGTGCAGGAGGAGCAGGAGGAGCAGGAGGAGCAGGAGGTCCGGTGGCTCAGGAGGAGCAGGAGGAGATGGAGTGCAGGAGGAGCAGGAGTGCAGGAGGGCAGGAGGAGCAGGAGGAGCAGGAGAGCAGGAGTGCAGGAGGAGCAGGAGGAGCAGGAGGAGCAGGAGTAGCAGGAGGAGCAGGAGGAGCAGGAGGAGCAGGAGAGGAGGAGAGGAGGAGCAGGAAGAGGAGGAGAGGAGGAGTAGGATGCGGAGGAGGAGGAGGAGCAGGAGGAGCAGGAGGAGCAGGGAGCACGAGGAGCATGAGGAGCCGGAGTAGCAGGAGGAGCAGGAGGAGCAGGAGGAGCAGGAGTAGCAGGAGGAGCAGGAGGAGCAGGAGGAGCAGGAGTGCAGGAGGAGCAGGAGGAGCAGGAGGAGCAGGAGTAGCAGGAGGAGCAGGAGTGCAGGAGGAGCAGGAGGAGCAGGAGGAGCAGGAGGAGCAGGAGTAGCAGGAGGAGCAGGAGGAGCAGGAGTGCAGGAGGAGCAGGAGTGCAGGAGGAGCAGGAGGAGCAGGAGTGCAGGAGGAGCAGGAGGAGCAGGAGGAGCAGGAGTGCAGGAGGAGCAGGAGGAGCAGGAGGAGCAGGAGTGCAGGAGGAGCAGGAGTGCAGGAGGAGCAGGAGGAGCAGGAGGAGCAGGAGTGCAGGAGGAGCAGGAGGAGCAGGAGGAGCAGGAGTGCAGGAGGAGCAGGAGGAGCAGGAGTGCAGGAGGAGCAGGAGTGCAGGAGGAGCAGGAGGAGCAGGAGGAGCAGGAGTGCAGGAGGAGCAGGAGGAGCAGGAGGAGCAGTGACTGCTCGAACTAAAGTGGATTTTATGTCTAATTTGGCTGATTTTGAAATTAATGAAACTAACATTACATCTTTATCATTTTTGTTTTTTTTCCACAACTGTCTGTGAAATCTAATCTTTCTCCCTCATTACAGATTATAGAAACTAAATAATTCTAAACTGTCAGTGATTTCACAGATCCTGCTTGTAGGTCCACTGCTGAAAATGAGATTTCAGTCAGCTCAGAGAAACTCTCTACTTCCAGCAGATCAACATGTGAAACAGCCCCGTGTGTTAGCTCGCCCATCCTTGTTCTACTCTCCAGCTCCACCTGGAGTTCTGTCCATGCCCAGATCTAACCAAACGTTCAGTCTCCCCAGCAGACCTCTGTCTTCATCTTCTGCTCATCTTTACATCCTAGAATGGACACGCCCACTGATGATGTCACCATTCCCAAGAAGGCACCAACTATTTTTGGTACCAGCTAAGACCCAACTTCTCAGGTTCAGAACCATCTGGGGATTATTTTTTGTTTGTTTGTTTGAGTGTGCCGGCCGGTTCAAAACTAGGTTCAGGAACCAGTACCGGCCCAGAGCCCTGCCAGTCTGTACAAGCCTTAAACACGCCCACAGCTGTGGGAGGGACATAGACAGGTCTCTGTAGACCGACCATAAAGACGCTCCTCTCTCCTGTCTGTCAGGGGTTTAAACATCCATCAGTAAAGAAAACAGAGTCAGAGCAGCTCCAGAGACGTCCAGAGGCAAATCAGCCACCCACTGCCAACATTCAACTGTCTGAGAGGACACACCCTGCTGCAGACCGGACCAGACCAGACCAGACCAGACCAGACCAGACCAGACCAGAGGACACACCCTGCTGCAGACCGGACCAGACCAGACCAGACCAGACCAGACCAGACCAGACCAGAGGACACACCCTGCTGCAGACCGGACCAGACCAGACCAGACCAGACCAGACCAGACCAGACCAGACCAGAGGACACACCCTGCTGCAGACCGGACCAGACCAGACCAGACCAGACCAGACCAGACCAGACCAGAGGACACACCCTGCTGCAGACCGGACCAGACCAGACCAGACCAGACCACACCAGACCAGACCAGACCAGACCAGAGGACACACCCTGCTGCAGACCGGACCAGACCAGACCAGACCACACCAGACCAGAGGACACACCCTGCTGCAGACCGGACCAGACCAGACCAGACCAGACCAGACCAGACCAGAGGACACACCCTGCTGCAGACCGGACCAGACCAGACCAGACCAGACCAGACCAGACCAGACCAGACCACACCAGACCAGAGGACACACCCTGCTGCTGACCAGACCGGACCAGACCACACCAGACCAGACCAGAGGACACACCCTGCTGCAGACCGGACCAGACCAGACCAGACCAGACCAGACCAGACCAGACCAGACCACACCAGACCAGAGGACACACCCTGCTGCAGACCGACCAGACCAGACCGGACCAGACCAGACCAGAGGACACACCCTGCTGCTGACCGGACCAGACCAGACCAGACCAGACCAGACCAGAGGACACACCCTGCTGCAGACCGGACCAGACCAGACCAGACCAGACCAGACCAAAGGACACACCCTGCTGCAGACCGGACCAGACCAGACCAGACCAGACCAGACCAAAGGACACACCCTGCTGCTGACCAGACCAGACCAGACCAAAGGACACACCCTGCTGCAGACCACACCAGACCAGACCAGACCAGACCAGACCAGACCACACCAGACCAGAGGACACACCCTGCTGCTGACCAGACCGGACCAGACCACACCAAACCAGACCAGAGGACACACCCTGTTGCAGACCGGACCAGACCAGACCAGACCAGACCAGACCAAAGGACACACCCTGCTGCTGACCGGACCAGACCAGACCAGACCAGACCAGACCAGAGGACACACCCTGCTGCAGACCGGACCAGACCAGACCAGACCAGACCAGACCAAAGGACACACCCTGCTGCTGACCGGACCAGACCAGACCAGACCAGACCAGACCAGAGGACACACCCTGCTGCAGACCGGACCAGACCAGACCAGACCAGACCAGACCAGAGGACACACCCTGCTGCAGACCACACCAGACCAGACCAGACCAGACCAGACCAGACCACACCAGACCAGAGGACACACCCTGCTGCTGACCAGACCGGACCAGACCACACCAGACCAGACCAGAGGACACACCCTGTTGCAGACCGGACCAGACCAGACCAGACCAGACCAGACCAGACCAGACCAGACCAGACCACACCAGACCAGAGGACACACCCTGCTGCTGACCAGACCGGACCAGACCACACCAGACCAGAGGACACACCCTGCAGCGGACCAGACCAGACCAGAGGACACACCTGCTGCCCCAGACCACACCAGACCAGACCAGACCAGACCAGAGGACACACCCTGCTGCAGACCGGACCAGACCAGACCAGACCAGACCAGACCAAAGGACACACCCTGCTGCTGACCAGACCAGACCAGACCAGAGGACACACCCTGCTGCAGACCACACCAGACCAGACCAGACCAGACCAAGACCAGAGGAGACCAGACCAGAGACCACACCCAGACCAGACCAGACCAGACCAGAGGACACACCTGCTGCTGGACCACACCCAGACCACACCAGACCAGACCACACCAGACCACACCAGACCAGAGGACAAACCCTGCTGCTGACCAGACCAGACCAGACCAGACCAGACCAGACCAGACCAGACCACAGCAGACCAGAGGACACACTCTGCTGCAGACCAGACCAGGCCAGACCAGACCAGACCAGACCAGACCAGAGGACCCACCCTGCTGCAGACCAGACCAGACCAGACCACACCAGACCACACCAGACCAGAGGACACACCCTGCTGCAGACCAGACCAGACCAGACCAGACCACACCAGACCAGAGGACACACCCTGCTGCTGACCGGACCAGACCAGACCACACCAGACCAGACCACACCAGACCACACCAGACCAGAGGACACACCCTGCTGCTGACCGGACCAGACCACACCAGACCAGACCACACCAGACCAGACCACACCAGACCACAGCAGACCAGAGGACACACTCTGCTGCAGACCAGACCAGACCAGAAGACACACCCTGCTGCTGACCGGACCAGACCAGAAGACACACCCTGCTGCTGACCGGACCAGACCAGACCAGACCAGACCAGAGGACACACTCTGCTGCAGACCAGACCAGACCAGACCAGACCAGACCAGACCAGACCAGAGGACACACTCTGCTGCAGACCAGACCAGACCAGACCAGACCAGTCAGACCAGACCAGTCAGCACCATTAGACCAGACCAGACCAGACCAGACCAGACCAGTCAGCACCATTAGACCAGACCAGACCAGTCAGACCAGACCAGTCAGCATTATTAGACCAGACCAGACCAGACCAGTCAGCATCATTAGACCAGACCAGACCAGTCAGACCAGACCAGTCAGCATTATTAGACCAGACCAGACCAGACCAGTCAGCATTATTAGACCAGACCAGACCAGACCAGTCAGCATTATTAGACCAGACCAGACCATCTGAACTCCATCAGACTGGTATTAATCCAGTAGACCTCTGTCATGGATGGGTTATTTAATGCTGATGTCCTTTTCTCCTGGTGGAAGCGATGTAGAGCCAGGCTGGATCACAGCAGCACTTTTACATAAATATCCTCTCTAAATGTGAAATTCCTCCATGACAAAGAAACCTGTTTGGTATGTGTTGTACGTACACCTGATGGAGTTTAGGTTTAACTAGATCAAAATTGCAATTTCAGCTGAAATTGTGTGGGGATGAACTGCAGAAAATAGCCAAAAGCACAAAAAAGCCAAAAATAGCATAAAAATAGCTTAAGAATACCTGAAAGTAGCCTTAGAATAGCTGAAAATAGCATAAAAATAGCTGAATATAACCCAAAAAAGCTGAAAATAGCCTTAAAATGGCTGAAAGAAAAAAAAGCCCATCTGAAATAATGTTATTTTAGTTTTAGAAAAAGCAAAATAGTTGAAAAGTATAAAAATTATTAAAAGAAAGTATTGAAAATAGCTGAAAAGAGCACAAGAAGCTGAAGAGTATGATAGTAGAATAGTGAAAGTAGCCTGAGGATTGCCAAAGTTAGGAGGAGTTGAAGAAAGTGCAGATTTTCAGAAAAGCCTCAATCAGAAATTAATGTGTTTTCAAACTGCAGGTCTCATGAATAACAGCGGCTTCATCTAGGAGCATTTTTGTACATTTTTGACTTTTGAACTTTTTTGTTTTTCTCTTAGACTTGCTCTTATTGGTCCTGTGGGGGTTACTTCCCTGCTTCTGCTGTTAGAGGCAGTGGGCTCTGACAGAATAATGCATGATGTCTGCTGCCACCTAGTGGTGGAATATGTGTACATGTGAGACTCTACTAACTCTGACTCTGACACCGTCCTCTTTCAGAGAGGATCAGACAGTAACTCTGATCCATAACCATGATGAGCTTTATTAAACCTCTCTGTGGTCCAGTTTCAGTCATGTTTGCTCTTCATTACACTTTAACCTGCTCGCAGACCGAGCGGCGGAAACTCAGCGAGGACAGACGGCGATAAGAGCGGAAAGAAGTCTGTTAGATTGGTATGTGCTGACCCAGTATACGGCGCTGTTTGGATCCAGATCAATCATTAGCCCATCTGAAATAATGTTATTTTAGTTTTGAAAAAGCAAAACTAGTTGAATACTATAAACTTATTACTACTACTATAACTACTACTACTACAACTTTAACTACTACTACTGAGTACTACTAGTAGACACTACTACTAGAACTACCTAGATTGCCACTAAGTTACCACTAGTTAAGACTAACTACTAGATTTACTCAGAACTACCTACTACTACTACTAGAAATTAACTACTACTTTTCTACTAACTGCACTACTACTACTAATAACTACTACTACTATTTACTACATTACTACTACTACTACTCTACTACTATAACTACTACCATAACTAACTCCTATACTACTTCACTACCATAACTACTACTACCATAACTACTACCACTAATAATGCTACTATGTCTACTACCACCTACTATAACTACTACTATAACTACCACTACTACTATAACTACTACTACTACACCTACTATAACTACTACTACTAAACTACAACTACTACTACTACTACTACTAC
>NC_054865.1:59092159-59127159 GCF_018320785.1 Cheilinus undulatus | reverse complement strand
CGGCTCAGACACCTGTATGCCGCCAGACACGGATTACACCTGGTGATCGGCGTGGACGGGCAGATCCACGGATCTGAGGATCAGACGGCCTACAGTGAGTCAGGATGATTTTATAAATAGTCATGAAGTTTTAAAAGGAACAAAGAGGAGACATTTAAATTCCTGCAGGTCAGGCTCAGGATTCATAAAGATAAAATATAAATTTAACAGCAAACCTGTACCAGTCCTGTTTTAACATCAGCCAGACGGGGAAACCAGCGGGGCCTCATGCTCTGATATATTTATTATAGGTGTGCAACAGGTATGAAGAATCTGTCTCAAATCTCAAATAAGGGGCCCAATGAGAGGAAAATAGCACTTAAAAAGATTTAAAGTGTTAGGAAAAGGTCCCTGAGTGACAGAGCCACATCCCTCAGAAAGCTCCAGAATGTCTGATAGAATGATTAGAAGCTGATGTTTGCTGAAAAACATTATCTAAGGAAAACCAGCTAAAATCATTGGATAGGTAAATGGCTGTGGTTAAACAGTGTTATGGCTGCTCAGGGCTTCCATACGTCATGGAAAGTTTTGCTACAGCTGTTTTTTTGTTTGTTTCTTTTTTGGCACAAATTTGCAACCCACTAATGGGCGCTGACCCTCCCAGTGTTAGAGGACATGGTGGTCTAACTGTTGGGGATTATCTATAGTCTTTGTAAGTGCATTAAATAATGATCTTTATGTCTAAAATCACTTTAAAGGACTAATACGTGTATTTTAAATGTAAACTATAAAACAGAATCAGAACAGATTCTGAGGACCCAGTCCCGGGGCCCATCATCAAGGTCTCAAAAATCCCCCAGATGTCCTCATGTCAGTCTGAGAGTATGGTAGACCCCTACAGAAGGACTGGAGCCGAGGTCTGGTGGAGGACTGAGTGGTAAACTGGACTGATGGATCCTGATGTCTGATCAGAGTCGGATAGGACACCGATAGGAGAACACATTTTTATTTTTCACCAGAGCATGCTCAGATATCAGGATGGAGGAGTCTGACTCTGGTACTCCTCTAGACCGGTCTGCATGAAAAAAGGCAAGGGTGGAATGTTTTATAAACTTTGATGATATCTTAAGAGGCAAGGGTGGAATGTTTTATAAACTTTGATGAAATCTTAAGAGGCAGGGATGGAATGTTTTATAAATTTTAATGATATCTTAAGAGGCAAGGGTGAATGTTTTTTAAATTTTGATGATATCTTGGGAGGCAAGGATGGAATGTTTTATAAACTTTGATGATATCTTAAGAGGCAAGGGTGGAATGCTTTATAAACTTTGATGAAATCTTAAAAGGCAGGGATGGAATGTTTTATAAACTTTGATGATATCTTAAGAGGCAGGGATGGAATGTTTTATAAACTTTGATGATATCTTAAGAGGCAGGGATGGAATGTTTTATAAACTTTGATGATATCTTAAGAGGCAAGGGTGGAATGTTTTATAAACTTTGATGATATCTTAAGAGGCAGGGATGGAATGTTTTATAAACTTTGATGAAATCTTAAAAGGCAGGGATGGAATGTTTTATAAACTTTGATGATATCTTAAGAGGCAGGGATGGAATGTTTTATAAACTTTGATTATATCTTAAGAGGCAGGGATGGAATGTTTTATAAACTTTGATGATATCTTAAGAGGCAGGGATGGAATGTTTTATAAACTTTGATTATATCTTAAGAGGCAGGGATGGAATGTTTTATAAACTTTGATTATATCTTAAGAGGCAAGGGTGGAATGTTTTATAAACTTTAATGAAATCTTAAGAGGCAAGGGTGGAATGTTTTATATACTTTGATGAAATCTTAAGAGGCAGGGATGGAATGTTTTATAAACTTTGATGATATCTTAAGAGGCAGGGATGGAATGTTTTATAAACTTTGATGATATCTTGGGAGGCAACGGAATGTTATTTGAATTTTGATGATATCTTAGGGATGGAATGTTGGTGAAGCTGGGGATGTTGGGGGTCTTTTCCCAAACCGTAGGCCAATGATCATCAACTGGCGGCCCGGGGGCCATATCAGGCCCCCTAAGCTTTCTGTCCAGCCCCCAGAAAGTCATTTAATTCATAAAAGGAGGGAAAGTAGATGCTGGCTTGTTAAATCCACCCCAAAAATGATTATTATTGAAATAGTTTTAGAATGACTTATTATTTGATCGTTCTTTTTAGAGATTTACTTGCCAGCCATTATTAGTAAAAACAAAAACTTTAAATAGGGTTAAAGTTGGCAGAAATGTTGCAAAAATGGACAGATAAAGTGGTGAAAGGGATTAAAGAGTGGAAAAAATGATCGATAAGTGGCAAAATGGGTTGTAGAGTGGCACAAAGGGACAAAAAATTGACAGGAGAAGTGGTGAAAAGAGGTTGAAATGTTGCAAATTAAATGGTGAAAGAGGAAAAGGGGGAAAGAAGTATCAAAAATGGGTCAAAAGTGGCAAAAAAAATGCAAGAAAATAATTTAAATGGGATAAAAAGTGGCAAAAATAGATAAAAGAGTAGCACAAAGGGGATAAAACATGCAGGAAAAGTGGTTTAAAAGGGATTAAGGGATGGCAAAAATCAGGTTAAATTATCAAAATGGGGCAGAGATATAGAGAAAATAACCTGGCACAGTAGTGTAAAGGTGATAAAGAGAGGCACACAGGGACAATAGTTCACAAGAAAGTTGCATAAAAGAAGCCAAAGAGTGGCATAATAGGTAAAAAAGGGCAAAAAATAGTTTGAAAGTGGCAAAAAATGATAAAAGAGTGACACAAAGGGGATAAAAATGCAGGAAAAGTGGTTCAAAAGGCATAAAAACATGTTGAAATATGTGTTAAAGAGGCAAAAAAGTATCAAAAAGGGATCAAAAGTGTCAAGAACGAGTGAATCCTGGTGCTACGTGGGCAGGCCTGCTGCTCACTAATCTGTTAATCAGACCAAAATATTGATCTCATTTTTGTCTATTTGAAAGTCCGGCCCTAGAGTTTCTGCTGAGACTAAATTTGGCCCTTGTGCAGATGTCATTGATGACCCCTGCCGTAGGCCATAGTCAGCAACTTTTGGAAAAGTGGGTGGAGCTAGCGCGAACTGGTCAGCTGTCAGTAGAACAACGTGCAGCTCTAGAACCCCGTATGAAATCATGCAGACTGTGATGATCTGTGATGGATGATCTGACCCGCAGGTCTACTGGAGATCCGGCCGGTGGATACGGGACGTGTGGTCATCAGAGGAGTCGCCACTGATCGGTTCCTGTGCATGGAGGGAGACGGGAGACTCTACTCATCGGTAAGACTAGATCCAGACTCAGAGACTGATGGTTAGAGTGGAGCAGTCTGACCAAAGATGAAATTCATCAGGTTATTTATGAAAAGATGCTGCTGAGGTCAGACAGGAAGGAGGAACCGGGTAAGATCAGGTCCAGGAAAGCCTCTCTGCACTCATTTTAATCCTGGTGTTCTCACATTAATCTGGATTCATTAAGGTTTATCATCACATGCACCTGCTCTGTTGTCACGTTCTCTGGGCTGAGAAAGTCCGCCCAGACCTCCTTCTCCCCAGCAACACTTTCCAGCTCCTTCTGAGGGATCCCGGGGCGTTCCCAGACCAGACAGGATATATAATCCCTCCAACACATTCTGGGTCTTCCCTGAGGTCGCCTTCCAGCTGTACGGGCCCAGAAGACCTTCAAGAGGGACCAAGGGGAGGCACCCAGGAGGATCCTGATCCCGTTCCTGAACCACTGCAAGCAGGGTTCCCCGCTAGTTCCCTCTGGGTGTCTGAACCTCCCTCTAAGGCAGAGCCCAGACCCCCTCTGGAGAAAATTCATTTCAGCCGCTGGTATCGGTGATCTTCGTCTTTTGGTCGTTACCCAGAGTTCATGACCCCAGGTGAAGGTTGGAGGTAGATGGACCGGTTTCCAGCTCAACTCCCTTTTTCCTGCAGTACCACTGAGGCTGCACCAGTCCGCCTGTCAATCTCACGCTCCCTTTGACCCTCACTGTGAGCAAGACCCTGAGATACCTGAAAACTGTTTTCTGGTGGAGAACCATGGCCTCAGACTTGGAGATGCTGACTCTCATCCAGACTGCTTCACCAACCCCAGAGCCTGCTGGAGCTCTCAAACTGAGGAAGCCAGCAGAACCACATTAATTGCAAAAAGGAGCAGTAGAATTCTGAGGTCCTGAACCAGAACCCCCCTCCCTCCTGCCTGCACTTTGGGATCCTGTCCATGGATACAGCAACAGAATGGATGAGAAGGGGCAGCCCTGGCAGAGACCAACGCGCTGCAGGAGAGCGTGGACACGACTCTGACTGTGACACGGGGGCCTGGTGGCTCGCTGCTGTCTGCTCTATGGCTGGAGTTACCACAGTCCTGAGACAGGAAAGGAACTGAGCCGTTTGATTGGATAATGGGGGGGTCTACACACCACCAAACGTAGGTTGATCATCAGACTCTGGTCAGTGCAACGTAGACGCCTTTAAGACTAAAAGTTGTTAAAAAGTCAAGTAATTATTCAGCAATGACTGCAGTGAGAGGCTGCTCCTTGACTGGAGGGTCTGCAGACCAATCAGAGCTAACACAGGTCAGTTGCACACATAAATTGGCAGCATTTCTGTTCTGGATCTCGGCCAACATATTTGTGCAATTTAGACTGTGTACAGGAGAGTGGCTGCAACTTTTGGTGATAAAAGCAGAACAATCATTCATTACTGGTGCTTCTGTTCTCTTATTTTATATTTAATTTTGGAATACCTATTGCTAATGTTTGATTCCTGCTGTCGGCCCTAGCAGCTGTAGAGGATTACTGAGGTAGAGGAGGAGGTGATAGCTAACCTCCTCTGCCCTGAAGCTCTGCAGGTAATCCTGAAATGAAAGCAGTGTTTAATACTGAGCTCCACAGAGAAGGTTTCTTCCTCCTTCCATGCAGCTGTCAGTGAAAGTGTGTGAAATAAAGAATCCAGGTTATGAAACAGTTTAGAGGATTCTGCAGCCTGGAGGCCAGCGCTGACCTGAGCTCTCAGTGTGTTGTTCATGTTGAGAAAACACTTGTTGCTCGTCAGCCTTTCTTTCAAACAGTGCCGGTTCATCAACCTTTGTCCGCCGTGCTGCAGCTAGGCTGGATGTTTGCAAAGAGAAAAAGCTGAATGAAAAGAGCCACAGCAGCAACAACAACCTTGGCCTCTGGCTGCTTCTCTGTGGCCAAAGCAAACAGTCACCCAGGAACTCGCAGCACCTTTTATGTCTGTTTTTTTCCTGTTTGATTAAAGGGGCTTTCCGCCTAAATCACTCTTTCTGTTGATAATCTGCTGCTGAGAAATCAGTGAAACTGATGTTATCATGCTCCTTTTACTGTTGAGTATGCTAACAGATCATGGCAACATGCAGAAAAGGTTCATGGATCTGCAGACTGTCAAATGGCCTTGGAGGCGTGGCCTCATTAGCGCCTCGCCATCACTAAACAAGTAAGTGTGAGGTTTAGAGCCATTATTTTACTGCTGGTTGGTTGGTTGGTTGGTTGGTTTCTTGGCTTCTTGGCTTCTTGGTTGGTTGTTAGTTATTTGTTGGTTGGTTGGTTGGTTTCTTGGCTTCTTGGCTTCTTGGTTTCTTGGTTGTTGTTAGTTATTTGTTGGTTGGTTGGTTGGATGGTTGGTTGGTTGGTTTCTTGGTTGGTTGGTTTCTTTGTCGGTTGGTTGGTTGGTTGGTTGGTTGGTTGGTTGGTTTCTTGGCTTCTTGGTTTCTTGGTTGTTGTTAGTTATTTGTTGGTTGGTTGGTTGGTTTCTTTGTTGGTTGGTTGGTTGGTTGGTTGTTGGTTGGTTGGTTGGTTGGTTGGTTGGTTGGTTTCTTGGCTTCTTGGTTTCTTGGTTGGTTGTTAGTTATTTGTTGGTTGGTTGGTTGGTTGGTTGGTTTCTTGGTTCGTTGGTTGGTTGGTTTCTTGGTTGGTTGTTTCTTGGTTTCTTTGTTGGTTTCTTGGTTGGTTGGTTGGTTTCTTGGTTTCTTGGTTGGTTTTTTGGTTGGTTGGTTGGTTGGTTTCTTTGTTGGTTTCTTGGTTGGTTGTTGGTTTCTTTCTTGGTTTCTTGGTTGGTTGGTTTCTTTCTTGCTTTCTTGGTTGGTTGGTTTCTTGGTTGGTTGGTTGGTTTCTTGATTGGTTTCTTGGTTGTTTGGTTGGTTTCTTGGTTTCTAGGTTGGGTTCTTGGTTTCTTGGTTGTTTCTTTGTTGGTTTCTTGGTTGGTTGGTTGGTTTCTTGGTTGGTTGGTTGGTTTCTTGGTTTCTTGGTTGTTTCTTTGTTGGTTTCTTGGTTGGTTGGTTGGTTTCTTGGTTGGTTTCTTGGTTTCTTGGTTGTTTCTTTGTTGGTTTCTTGGTTTCTTGGTTGGTTTCTTGGTTTCTTGGTTGTTTTTTTGTTGGTTTCTTGGTTGGTTGGTTGGTTGGTTAGTTTCTTGGTTTCTTGGATGGTTTCTTGCTTCGTTGGTTGGTTTCTTGGTTGTCAGTTATTTGTTTCTTTGTTTGTTGGTTGGTTGGTTGGTTTCTTGGTTGGTTGGTTTCTTGGCTTCTTGGCTTGTTGGTTTCTTGGTTGGTTTTTTGGTTTCTTTGTTGGTTGGTTTGTTTCTTGGTTGGTTGGTTGGTTGGTTGGTTTCTTGGTTTCTTGGTTGTTTCTTTGTTGGTTTCTTGGTTGGTTGGTTGGTTTCTTTGTTGGTTTCTTTGTTTCTTGGTTGGTTGGTTTGTTTCTTGGTTTCTTTGTTGTTTCTTTGTTGGTTTCTTGGTTGGTTGGTTTGTTTCTTGATTTCTAGGTTGGTTTCCAGGTTGGTTGGTATGTTTCTTTGTTGGTTTCTTGGTTGGTTTGTTTGTTTCTTGGTTTCTAGGTTGGTTTCCAGGTTGGTTGGTTTGTTTTTTGGTTTCTAGGTTGGTTTTCTGCTGGTTTCTGGTTGGTTTCAGGCCGGCTCTGGTTGGTTGGTTTGGTTTCTGGTTGGTCAGGTTTGGTTTGTTCTGGTCAGGTTGGTCGGCCTTGGTTTGTTTCTTGGTTTCTAGGTTGTTTCTTTGTTGGTTTCCAGGTTGGTTGGTTTGTTTCTTGGTGTCTAGGTTGGTTTCTTGGTTGGTTGGTTTGTTTCTTGGTTTCTTGGTTGTTTCTTTGTTGGTTTCCAGGTTGGTTGGTTTGTTTCTTGGTGTCTAGGTTGGTTTCTTGGTTGGTTGGTATGTTTCTTGGTTTCTTGGTTGTTTCTTTGTTGGTTTCCAGGTTGGTTGGTTGGTTTGTTTCTTGGTTTCTTGGTTGTTTCTTTGTTGGTTTCTTGGTTGGTTGGTTTGTTTCTTGGTTTCTAGGTTGGTTTCTTGGTTTTTTTGGTTGGTTTCTTGGTTTCTTGGTTGGTTTCTTGGTTGTTTCTTTGTTGGTTTCTTGGTTGGTTGGTTTGTTTCTTGGTTTCTTGGTTGTTTCTTTGTTGGTTTCTTGGTTGGTTGGTATGTTTCTTGGTTTCTTGGTTGTTTCTTTGTTGGTTTCTTGGTTGGTTGGTTTGTTTCTTGGTTTCTAGGTTGGTTTCTTGGTTGGTTGGTTTGTTTCTTGGTTTCTTGGTTGTTTCTTTGTTGGTTTCTTGGTTGGTTGGTTTGTTTCTTGGTTTCTAGGTTGGTTTCTTGGTTGGTTGGTTGTATTCTTTGTTGGTTTCTTGGTTTCTTTGTTGGTTTCTTGGTTTGTTGGTTTGTTTGTTTTTTTTTCTTTGGTTGGTTTCTTGGTTGGTTTGTTTCTTGGTTGGTTGGTTTGTTTCTTTTTGTTTTTTGGTTTTGTTCTTGGTTTCTGGTTTCTTGGTGGTTTGTTTCTGGTTTCTTTGGTTTGGTTTGTTCTGGTGGTTTCGGTTGGTTGGTTGGTTTCTTTGTTGGTGGTTTGTCTGGTGGTCGTTTCTTTGTTTGTTTCTTGGTTTCTAGGTTGGTTTCTTGGTTTTTTGGTTGGTTTCTTGGTTTTTTGGTTGGTTTCTTGGTTTCCTTGTTGGTTTCTTGGTTGTTTTGTTGGTTTCTTGGTTCGTTGGTTGGTTTCTTTGTTGGTTTCTTGGTTTGTTGGTTGGTTTCTTTGTTGGTTTCTTGGTTTCTTTGTTGGTTTCTTGGTTGGTTGGTTTGTTTCTTGGTTTCTTGGTTGTTTCTTTGTTGGTTTCTTGGTTGGTTGGTTTGTTTCTTAGTTTCTAGGTTGGTTTCCAGGTTGGTTGGTTTGTTTCTTGGTTTCTTGGTTGTTTCTTTGTTGGTTTCTTTGTTGGTTTGTTTGTTGGTTGGTTGGTTTCTTGGTTGGTTGCTTTGTTTCTTGGTTTCTTTGTCGGTTTCTTTGTTGGTTGGTTGGTTGGTTTGTTTCTTGGTTTCTTTGTTGGTTGGTTGGTTGGTTTCTAGGTTGGTTGGTTGGTTGGTTTCTTTGTTGGTTTTCTTTGTTGGTTGGTTAGTTTCTTTGTTCGTTGGTATGTTTCTTGGTTTCTTGGTTGTTACTGTGTTGGTTTCTTGGTTGGTTTCTTTGTTGGTTTCTTTGTTGGTTGGTTGGTTGGTTTCTTTGTTGGTTGGTTGTTTGGTTTCTTTGTTGGTTTCTTTGTTGGTTGGTTGGTTGGTTTCTTTGTTGGTTGGTTGGTTTCTTTGTTGGTTTCTTTGTTGGTTGGTTGGTTGGTTTCTTTGTTGGTTTCTTTGTTGGTTGGTTGGTTTCTTTGTTGGTTGGTATGTTTCTTGGTTTCTTGGTTGTTTCTTTGTTGGTTTCTTTGTTGGTTTCTTGTTGGTTGGTTGGTTGGTTTCTTTGTTGGTTGGTTGGTTGGTTTCTTTGTTGGTTTGTTTGTTGGTTGGTTGGTTTCTTGGTTGGTTGCTTTGTTTCTTGGTTTCTTTGTCGGTTTCTTTGTTGGTTGGTTGGTTGGTTTGTTTCTTGGTTTCTTTGTTGGTTGGTTGGTTGGTTTCTTTGTTGTTTGGTTGGTTGGTTTCTTTGTTGGTTTCTTTGTTGGTTGGTTGGTTTCTTTGTTGGTTGGTATGTTTCTTGGTTTCTTGGTTGTTTCTTTGTTGGTTTCTTGGTTGGTTGGTTTGTTTCTTGATTTCTAGGTTGGTTTCCAGGTTGGTTGGTATGTTTCTTTGTTGGTTTCTTGGTTGGTTTGTTTGTTTCTTGGTTTCTAGGTTGGTTTCCAGGTTGGTTGGTTTGTTTTTTGGTTTCTAGGTTGGTTTCTTGGTTGGTTGGTTTGTTTCTTGGTTTCTAGGTTGGTTTCTTGGTTGGTTGGTTTGTTTCTTGGTTTCTAGGTTGGTTTCTTTGTTGGTTGGTTTGTTTCTTGGTTTCTAGGTTGTTTCTTTGTTGGTTTCTTGGTTGGTTGGTTTGTTTCTTGGTTTCTAGGTTGGTTTCTTGGTTGGTCGGTTTGTTTCTTGGTTTCTAGGTTGGTTTCCAGGTTGGTTGGTTTGTTTCTTGGTTTCTAGGTTGGTTTCCAGGTTGGTTGGTTTGTTTCTTGGTTTCTAGGTTGGTTTCTTGGTTGGTTTGTTTGTTTCTTGTTTTCTAGGTTGTTTCTTTGTTGGTTTCCGGGTTGGTTGGTTTGTTTCTTGGTGTCTAGGTTGGGTTCTTGATTGGTTGTTTGTTTCTTGGTTTCTTGGTTGTTTCTTTGTTGGTTTCCAGGTTGGTTGGTTTGTTTCTTGGTTTCTAGGTTGGTTTCTTGGTTTTTTTGGTTGGTTTCTTGGTTGGTTTCTTGGTTGTTTCTTTGTTGGTTTCTTGGTTGGTTGGTTTGTTTCTTGGTTTCTTGGTTGTTTCTTTGTTGGTTTCTTGGTTGGTTGGTATGTTTCTTGGTTTCTTGGTTGTTTCTTTGTTGGTTTCTTGGTTTCTTTGTTGGTTTCTTGGTTGGTTGGTTTGTTTCTTGGTTTCTAGGTTGGTTTCTTGGTTGGTTGGTTTGTTTCTTGGTTTCTTGGTTGTTTCTTTGTTGGTTTCTTGGTTGGTTGGTTTGTTTCTTGGTTTCTAGGTTGGTTTCTTGGTTGGTTGGTTGGTTGGTTTCTTTGTTGGTTTCTTGGTTTCTTTGTTGGTTTCTTGGTTGGTTGGTTTGTTTCTTGGTTTCTTTGTTGTTTCTTTGTTGGTTTCTTGGTTGGTTGGTTTGTTTCTTGGTTTCTAGGTTGGTTTCTTGGTTGGTTGGTATGTTTCTTGGTTTCTTGGTTGTTTCTTTGTTGGTTTCTTGGTTGGTTTGTTTGTTTCTTGGTTTCTAGGTTGGTTTCCAGGTTGGTTGGTTTGTTTTTTGGTTTCTAGGTTGGTTTCTTGCTGGTTGTTTGGTTCTGTTTTCTTTGTTGGTTTCTTTGTTGGTTTGTTGGTCTTGGTTTCTTGGTTTGGTTTCTAGGTTGGTTTCTTGGTTGGTTGGTTTGTTTCTAGGTTTCTTGGTTGTTTCTTTGTTGGTTTCTTGGTTGGTTGGTTTGTTTCTTGGTTTCTTGGTTGTTTCTTTGTTGGTTTCTTGGTTGGTTGGTTTGTTTCTTGGTTTCTAGGTTGGTTTCTTGGTTGGTTGGTTGGTTTCTTGGTTTTTTTGGTTGGTTTCTTGGTTTCCTTGTTGGTTTCTTGGTTGTTTTGTTGGTTTCTTGGTTCGTTGTTTGGTTTCTTTGTTGGTTTCTTTGTTGGTTTCTTTGTTGGTTTGTTTGTTGGTTGGTTGGTTTCTTGGTTGGTTGCTTTGTTTCTTGGTTTCTTTGTCGGTTTCTTTGTTGGTTGGTTGGTTGGTTTCTTTGTTGGTTTCTTTGTTGGTTGGTTGGTTGGTTTCTTTGTTGGTTTCTTTGTTGGTTGGTTAGTTTCTTTGTTCGTTGGTATGTTTCTTGGTTTCTTGGTTGTTTCTTTGTTGGTTTCTTGGTTGGTTTCTTTGTTGGTTTCTTTGTTGGTTGGTTGGTTGGTTTCTTTGTTGGTTGGTTGGTTGGTTTCTTTGTTGGTTTCTTTGTTGGTTGGATGGTTGGTTTCTTTGTTGGTTGGTGGGTTTCTTTGTTGGTTTCTTTGTTGGTTGGTTGGTTGGTTTCTTTGTTGGTTGGTTGGTTTCTTTGTTGGTTTCTTTGTTGGTTGGTTGGTTTCTTTGTTGGTTGGTATGTTTCTTGGTTTCTTGGTTGTTTCTTTGTTGGTTTCTTTGTTGGTTTCTTTGTTGTGTCTTGTTGGTTGGTTGGTTGGTTTCTTTGTTGGTTTCTTTGTTGGTTTGTTTGTTGGTTGGTTGGTTTCTTGGTTGGTTGCTTTTTTTCTTGGTTTCTTTGTCGGTTTCTTTGTTGGTTGGTTGGTTGGTTTCTTTGTTGGTTTCTTTGTTGGTTGGTTGGTTGGTTTCTTTGTTGGTTGGTTGGTTGGTTTCTTTGTTGGTTTCTTTGTTGGTTGGTTGGTTTCTTTGTTGGTTGGTATGTTTCTTGGTTTCTTGGTTGTTTCTTTGTTGGTTTCTTTGTTGGTTTCTTGTTGGTTGGTTGGTTGGTTGGTTGGTTTCTTTGTTGGTTTCTTTGTTGGTTGGTTGGTTGGTTTCTTGGTTCCAGCAGAATAAATTCTCATTAATTACAGGTCAGGGATTTCTCTGCTCCAGTTTCTTTCTCATTGGCTAAAACTGCTCTGGGCTGTTTTTCCTTGCATGATGAAGACTAGCGTTAGAAAAAGATCTTTGGAGATCAACATTTTTCATCAGGACAGTTAAACTGGACTACATTAGCAGGACTGCTGGAAGTTCACAACCATGATATACTCCAGTGTGAGGTCTAACTGTTTCCTCATCAGTATACGTTCAGCCCTTTAACGTATTGATAAGGCGTTCATATTTTAGGTAAACGTTAATGATTGGATCAACATGAGTGTTTAACATTTATATTCATTTTACAGTTTGGCTGATGACATTTGTTCAGAGAATAAATGTTCTGACCAGAGGGACTTTTTATTGACTAAAACCGGACTAAAACCTTTCATTGACCAACAGGGGACCAAAAATTAAATTAAAAAGGTTAAGAGTAAATCCCCAAAGTAACCGCGGTCTGCTCTGAGGTTGTCAAAGTTGGATCTGCAGACGGCGGCTAAAATCCTGGAAGAACTCATTCAACAGTCACTCAGAGCTTTTATCAGGACAGTCCTACAAAGACCTGATTATTTTTAGGTTTTTACCAATAAAACAAGTTTAATCAGCATTGATTTTGACAGTAATGTGTCACTTTCATGGTGCAGGTCTGGGGGCGGAGCTTAAATGTATATATTTATATATAAAGAGAGATCTGGTTTGTCGGGTTTAAAAAAACTGTTAAAAAGTAAAGAACCTGAACCCGTACCCCTAACCAGAGACCTCTGTGAGCGGCTCTCCTCGGTGAGCTCCGAAACATTCTCACTCATGATATCTCCTGTCGTCCACAGATCGCCTACAGCAGAGAAAACTGCACCTTCAGGGAGCAGATCCTACCAGACGGGTACAACGTCTACGTCTCTGAGGGGCACGGAGTCCTGCTCAGTCTGGGAAACCACCGGCAGCGACTGCAGGGTCGGGACCGAGGCGTCCCTGCTCTGGCCCAGTTCCTCCCCAGGATCAGTACCCTGGAGCAGGCCCCCCCCCCCGGACCGGGCATCCCCGAGGAGCCCGGGCAGAGTTTTTATCTACAAGAGGAACCCATGGACTCCATGGACCCGTTCAGGAAGCTGTCTCAGATCATCCACAGTCCCAGCTTCCACAAAAGATGAGACGGACGCTGCCACACTCCTGGAGACAGATGTGACCTGGGGTGAAACCGCACACTCCGCTGCAGGTTGTAGAGCCGAGGAGGCTGAAGAACGGATGCAGTGACATCCTTCAGAGCCGGGGTCCTCCTGAGGCGTGCTACAGAGGGAGGAGTCAAAGCTGTACTGAGAAACCAGCCTAAAGTTTACTAAGACCACGCCCACGGCGCCGAGCGAAGGATGGAATGGCGTCTAAAGAAGAGGAAGGCGACAGAGTTAGAAAATGAGAGGACAGAAAGACATGAAGTAATCAGGCCCAGGTTCCGGTGTGTTCTAAAAGACAGAACTGTATGAGTGAAGAGTCCTGCAGAGTCCTCCATAGTTCCTAAAACAAAGGTTGGTTATTGTTCTACAGGCTGGACCACGAGGACTTCAGACTTTGGTTTTCTAAAGAGAGAAGACAAAACTTTAGGGTTTTTATAAAGTTATGACAATGATAAATATACTGTTTAAATATCCTCCACGTCTCTGTGTCCCTGTCTTTCTCTTCTTGTTGGTCTGTCTGAAGCAGATTCATGGGGGTGGGGGTGTAGATGGTATACGGGTCATTCAGGAAGTACTCAGACCTCCTTCCCTCTTCCTGATGCTACTGCTGTTTGAATCCATTCTTATTCATCTCTCTCATCATGACAACAAGACAGAACTCTAGAAACGTCTGCAGATTTACTAAACTTTAAAAACCCTGAAACATCACATCAAGGCTCTGAGCCTCCAGTCCTTCTGGATTAGACCAGCAGGCTTGGACCTGGGCTCTTCTTAGATAGTCCTCCCCAGCTCAGTCAGGCTGGATGAGGACCGTCGGTGGAAAGACATTTTCAGGTCTCTCCAGAGATACTGGACAGGGTTCAGGTCAGGGATCTGGGGATCCAGATCTGGAGATCTGTAGGACAATCAGAGTGGTCCCACTTCCTGTGTTGTCCTGTTGGTGGTCTTAGAGTCATTGTTATGTTGGAAAGTGAACCTTCTGCCCAGTCTGAGGTCCTGGATCAGGTTTTCATTGAGGATATATCTGTACTTTGCTCAACTCAGCTATCCCTCAACCCTGATCAGAGCAGCTGCTGAGAAACACCCCCACAGCATGATGCTGCTGAGAAGCATCCCCACAGCATGATGCTGCTGAGAAGCATCCCCACAGCATGATGCTGCTGAGAAGCATCCCCACAGCATGATGCTGCCACTACCATGTTCCACTGCTGGGGCGGTGATGAGCGGTTCCTGGTTTCCTCCAGACAGAACGTTCAGAGCGGAGCTGAACAGATGAATCTTGGTTTCATCAGACCGGAGAATCTGGTCTTTCTCAGTCTCAGAGTCCTTCAGGAACTTTTTACAAACTCATAATTATAAATGTGTGTACCCCAGGAGTGTGACGAGACACTTCTCTCATGAGACGAGACGAGATTTTACACTTTTTTTAATTATGGAAAAAATACATGGGTGGATAATAATATTATCCACAGATGAGTGTGTGTGCTAATGTGTGTGTGTTGGTGAGTGAGTGTGTGTCTGTCTGCTGTCAGACAACAAACAGGGCGCGTTTAACTGAAGCTCTAACTTTGCTTGTTGGAGCTAACAGTGGACTCTATGGCGCTCAGAGTTAGTTTAGCCGTTTACCGCTGCAGTCGCGCTATAAGCTTCTGTCTGAGCACACGTGCAGCCAGCAGCTGATGGATGTGTGACTGACAGACGGAGAGACGAGAAGAAGACACGAGGAAGCCGCGACTCAAAGTTACAAAGTCACAGACGGCGGCACTACGAGTGAGTCTGCGCGCATACACGAGCTAAATAAACGCTGTATTCTCCTCATGGAGACCGCACAGCTCATCAGTTCACACCGTTATGACGACGCACAGGCGGATCATGTACGGCCCAAGTAGCGCACGCCAGGGGTGGGGGAGGGGTCATCCTAATGGATACCGGATCAGCTCCGTTTCCTCATTAGCTCTCTCACCAACAGTTTAAAGTGTCCAGGAAATGTGTGTGATGTTTTATAACTTCCAGTTTGGTATTGTCTTCTGTAAGGAGAGCTGCTGCTCCAAGCGTCCGCGCAATATTGATCTCACCAGACTGATTTTTCCACGACGAGAAATGTCATGTTGTTTTGATCGCGAGATCTCGTCACACCCCTAGTGTACACACACACACACACACACACACACACACACACAGCCGCTGTAAACTGGACTGGTCCACAACATTCCAACATTCACTGAGAGTGATGTCAGACCTGAGCCCTGATCATCAGGATTTAAACAAAAACACCCTGAAACATTTCCCTCTGTTCATCTTTGTGAGGGAAATCAGGGCAAAAATCAACTTTTCAGGATAACCTGATCTTCCTCCTCATGTTTCATTGGTGTAGAGGGCAAGTGTTAGGGTGGAGCCCCCATGTGGCTTTAATGTGAACTGCAGACATAAATGTAGGCAATAATAATAAAAACGGGACCTAACAGAGATGAATGGACTCCTGTAACCCACCCAGGAGGGGCGGATCAGGACCCAGACCCTGGGGATAAGTGTACTCTAGAGAATTAAGATCCATCTTTACTCTAGTTATGACTTTATGTTTATCCTGATAATGTATTATATTTTATCCTAAGGCAGGGGTGTCAAACTCAAGGCCCAGGGGCCAAATCCGGCCCATGGAACAATCATATCCGGCCCGCAGTATCCTGTCATATTTGTACCATAACTGGCCCACCAGTATGAGCTCTGCAGATTTACTCCAGTATAAAAATGTGAACCTCAACTTGATCATTGAAAATATCCCCATTAAGCCATAAAAATATGAAAAAGTAAAGAGAAAGAAAGATTTCATAAATAGTCAAGAATGTGGGGAAAGAAATTAATCTGCGTTTTCATTTCATATTTTCAATTTTGCATCTCAAGATTACGACTCAAACTTATGATGCTGACTCTTCATTTCATACTTTAACCTTTCAACTCAGAATTTGGATTTAATATGTCACATTATTATCTTTTACATTCCCAATTTTAAATTTGAAGTCATATTTTGACCTTTTCAACTCCTTATTTTGGCTTTTTAAGCCCTTATTTTGACTTTAAAACTCATGATTTCAAATTATTCATCTTATATTTTGACATTTAAATCAATAATTTTTACTTTTTATATCATATTTAGACCTTTTAGACTCCCAATTTTAAATTTAAGTAATGTTTTTTCATTTTTTTAGTCATTATTTTGAATTCTAGCTCATATTTTGACATTTTTAACTCCTAATTTTGGGTTTTTAGTCCCATATTTTGATCAATCAGACTCACAAAAAAAAAATTTAAGTCATATTTTGACCTTTAAACTCATGATTTTAAATTTGGTCTCATATTTTGACCTTTCAAACTTATGAGTTCAACTCATAAGTGAGTTCCTCATAAATTTGCTCCTTAAAAACATTATTTTCTATTTTTAATATCATGTTCTGATCTTTGAAACTATTAAATTGTCATTTTTTCTCAGATTTGAGCCTCTAAACTTATCTGTTTACTTTTTTTGAATTACCAAATGATTTGTCATCAGTGCTGTTTCTTCATATTTCGTTGAATTTTTTCCTGGTGAAAATGAGGTTGACAGTTCTGGTTAAAGGTTGACCCTGTTGGGCCCTCAGCTCAGACCTGAATCCAGAATCCGGCCCCTGCTGTGACTGAGTTTGACCCCCCTGTCCTAGGGGAAAGTAATCAGAACAAAAGAACAGAAATACAGAAAATAAAATGTATTCATTCACTGATTCTGATAATCTTATTCTAACACAATAATTAAACAAGTCCATCAATACAGCAGATGATATAGAGAAACCTACCATTATTTAAAACCTCTGTGTGTGACAACAGTTTTCACCACAGTTAAAATGTCAGAATAAGAAAATCATCTAACCTTCAATTTCAGATGAAAACAAAGATGAGCTAAGACAGAAAACAGCTGATTTATGACGTTTATAAACATCACTGTGGGCCGTTGAAGGGTTAATGTTGGTGTAGTTCCTCGTCTGTGCCTGTAGATGGTGCTGTTTACTCTCTTCAATGATCTGATTGGCTCAGATCTCCTCTCTTCCTTCAGTTACTGAGTCCTGATGCTGACTGATCACTGATTAGAGTGAATGTATTGATCATCATATTGATCATCAAACTGATCAGTGTTAACATTGTGTGAAGGTATTTTCCTCTCTGATTTAGAGTTCAGAGCAGACAGGTGGAGCATCCATCCATCTGTCTGCTCAGAGACAGACCCAGACACGTTCACGCTGCTCCGCCTTCTACAACAACATAACAGCCAATCAAGCGTGAGTTTTTACAGCGGCCTGAAGCCTCTGCTGTGATAAAGCGAGCATGGAGCAGAGCCGCTTCAGTCAGGGGTCGTGGAGCAGAGCCGCTCCAGTCAGGGGTCGTGGAGCAGAGCCGCTCCAGTCAGAGGTCGTGGAGCAGAGCCGCTCCAGTCAGGGGTCGTGGAGCAGAGCCGCTCCAGTCAGGGGTCGTGGAGCAGAGCCGCTCCAGTCAGGGGTCGTGGAGCAGAGCCGCTCCAGTCAGGGGTCGTGGAGCAGAGCCGCTCCAGTCAGGGGTCGTGGAGCAGAGCCGCTCCAGTCAGGGGTCGTGGAGCAGAGCCGCTCCAGTCAGAGGTCGTGGAGCAGAGCCGCTCCAGTCAGGGGTCGTGGAGCAGAGCCGCTCCAGTCAGAGGTCGTGGAGCAGAGCCGCTTCAGTCAGGGGTCGTGGAGCAGAGCCGCTCCAGTCAGGGGTCGTGGAGCAGAGCCGCTTCAGTCAGGGGTCGTGGAGCAGAGCCGCTCCAGTCAGAGGTCGTGGAGCAGAGCCGCTCCAGTCAGGGGTCGTGGAGCAGAGCCGCTCCAGTCAGGGGTCGTGGAGCAGAGCCGCTTCAGTCAGAGGTCGTGGAGCAGAGCCGCTTCAGTCAGGGGTCGTGGAGCAGAGCCGCTCCAGTCAGAGGTCGTGGAGCAGAGCCGCTCCAGTCAGAGGTCGTGGAGCAGAGCCGCTCCAGTCAGGGGTCGTGGAGCAGAGCCGTTTCAGTCAGAGGTCGTGGAGCAGAGCCGCTCCAGTCAGAGGTCGTGGAGCAGAGCCGCTCCAGTCAGGGGTCGTGGAGCAGAGCCGCTCCAGTCAGAGGTCGTGGAGCAGAGCCGCTCCAGTCAGAGGTCGTGGAGCAGAGCCGTTTCAGTCAGGGGTCGTGGAGCAGAGCCGCTCCAGTCAGAGGTCGTGGAGCAGAGCCGTTTCAGTCAGAGGTCGTGGAGCAGAGCCGTTTCAGTCAGAGGTCGTGGAGCAGAGCCGCTTCAGTCAGAGGTCGTGGAGCAGAGCCGCTCCAGTCAGGGGTCGTGGAGCAGAGCCGCTCCAGTCAGAGGTCGTGGAGCAGAGCCGCTCCAGTCAGGGGTCGTGGAGCAGAGCCGCTCCAGTCAGAGGTCGTGGAGCAGAGCCGCTTCAGTCAGGGGTCGTGGAGCAGAGCCGCTTCAGTCAGGGGTCGTGGAGCAGAGCCGCTCCAGTCAGAGGTCGTGGAGCAGAGCCGCTTCAGTCAGGGGTCGTGGAGCAGAGCCGCTTCAGTCAGGGGTCGTGGAGCAGAGCCGCTTCAGTCAGAGGTCGTGGAGCAGAGCCGCTTCAGTCAGGGGTCGTGGAGCAGAGCCGTTTCAGTCAGAGGTCGTGGAGCAGAGCCGCTCCAGTCAGAGGTCGTGGAGCAGAGCCGCTCCAGTCAGAGGTCGTGGAGCAGAGCCGTTTCAGTCAGGGGTCGTGGAGCAGAGCCGCTCCAGTCAGGGGTCGTGGAGCAGGTGTATCAGGACATTCAGGTGTACCACAGACGTGTCCTTGTGGGCGTTTCTACAAATTTTCCCAGCTTCCCTTTCTCTCTCAGTTGTAAAGAAGACCCAGAGTCCTGATCCTGGTCTACGGTGGTTCCTGTCTTTAGTGTGTATTTGAGAGTGAAGCCAAAGCTGCAACTATTTAGGATTTCATTGAAAATCTGAAGATATTTATGGTTTTATTATGGTCCCAGTTTTGAAGCGGGACACCCAGGAAGTGATCAGAGGGGGCTCAGGGACAGCTGGGGGAAAGGTGTGGCGTACAAACCAACAAAGACGGACAGTTTAAGTCCTTGGATTAGTCATAAAATGCTCCTCCACTTACTTTTCAAGCCTTCTGTGGCCCTGTCCCTACTTTTTTGAGACGGTTGCTGCCATCAAATCTAACTATTTTTCCTGAAATGTCCCAGTTTAACCTCTGATATCATCTTAGGTTTATGAGACTCGACAGTCTCTGACGTTACAGTTTTAACAGCAACCCAGCTTTTCTGGAACCAGGTTGGTAGATTTGGATTATTGTGGTCTCGTTTATCCCTTCATGACAACAGAAGACTTAAACTGGACCTTACATGGTTCAGGTCTGGATGGGGGTCTCTGGACTCCTCTGGATCATGGTCTTTGCTTTAGAGTCTGATATTTAACCCTTTGATGTGCAGCATGGGTCAAAAGTGACCCGGATCTATTTCCTGTGTTGTTTCATTCACACGGCTGAGAGTTTCTGTATTTCTTTAAAGGTCTTTGTATCAGTAACTGTTCCAGTTATGCCGTAAATATCTTGTTTTTGTAGTGTACAAATCATCATTTTTATTTTCCCTTCCTTACTTCATGAACAATCAGATCTTTCTACAGGTTTACACACGTGTCAGAAATGACCGCACACACTAAAGGACTTTGTGGGATACTCTAAGACAGGGTTCATCAAGTCCATCTGCACCAGGGCCAGATTTAGTCTCAGCAGAAACTCTGGGGGCCAGACTTTCAAATACACTAAATGAACACTTTGGTCTGATAAATATTACTGCAGTAGTTTTTGTATTCTCCTTTAAACTGGAGGACATTCTAGTCACCAGCAGTCAGATCTATCCCTGTTATCTAGAATGCAGCAGGCCTGACACAGGATTGGACCCCTGAAAATGACAGAGAATGGGCCCTCTCTAATCGTCATTTAGCACCAACATTAACCCATTTGGACACTTTTAACCCCTTTATGATACTTTTTGCCTCTTTAACACAATTTTTGCATGACTTCAACCCCCTTTAAACCACTTTTCTGCATGTTTGATCCCCTTTATGCTACTCTATTATCAATTTTTCCACTTTTTTACCCCTTTTCTTTACTTCTTGCACTTTTCTATTTGCAACCAATGTTTGATACCTTTTGCCCCTTTTTTCCTTGTTACCATTTTTTGCCACATTTTAACCTCTTTTCACAACTTTTTTTCTGCCAATTTTTGCAGCACTTCTGCCAACCTTAACCATTTTTTAAATGTCGACTAATTTTGACAGTAAATTTCAGTAAAAACAGATCAAATGTTCAGTCTTTCTAAAACTATTTCAATGTTAAATGTTTGTGGGATGTATTTAACAGCTGCAGACATTTAAAGCAAAAGGATACTCTTAAAATCTTCTTTTCCTCCTTCTCTGAATTTCATGATCTTTCAGGGCCGGACAGGAAGCTTTGGGGGGCCTGATGTGGCCCCCGGGCCGCTAGTTGATGGTCAGTGCTTTAATGTGTTTCAGACACAGCGGCGTAGCTCCTCTGGTTGATGGAGGTATTTGTTTTTTGTTGTTTAAATATTAAAGAGATCATTTTGGGATACTGGGACAGAGAGAGGACATTCCTAGTCAGAGAGTGACAGGAATAACTATTAGCTAGCTAGCTAGCTGTTGACTTAATCCATTTATTATGTTATTATTTGGTTGCTAGGCTTCAAATGTTGAAGAACTAGGAGTAGTAGTTCAGAACTTTTATTTTGATATCAAAGTCAAATGATCGTGTTTCCTCCTCTGACCTTTGACATCAAACAAAAACTGAGGAGAGTTTAAAGGTCACCCTCTCCACACGCAGCGATGACGCAGAGCTGCTTTGGTTTTTGCTGCCATGAAGTGGAAATAGTGATGGATGACGTCACCTCTGATGAAGCCAATCACAGTTTAAGCTCAAGGTGATTACGTCAAAAAGGCGTGGACAACCATGGAGGAGCTAGCCAAACAGCTGAAAGTCCAACAGCCCGTCACTGAGGCGATGGCAGGACCGGGCTAAAAACGACAACACAGCACCGCCCATCAGCCATCAGGTCTGCCCAGAGGGCAGCAGCGGGGTCCCGGTCCACCAGGCCTGTGTGAGGAGCCCCGGCAGACCGGGATCCTTCCAGATAAACTGGGATGGCAGTTTGAGCTCTAATGAAGTGCTGAGTCCAGCTGAGTCCAGTCCAGCAGTGCTCTGGACTTAAACCACAGGTCAGTTCAGGATCTGTGACACAAGGACGGATATTTACTCCTGAGGTGTTCGGCCTGCTGAAGGAATAAGATCAGCTCAGCTCTAAATCTGACGGATGGTCATTTTGGACCCATGTGACTAAACTTAACGTCGTAATTTAAAAACTGCTGCTTTCATGGCATAAAGAGGGAACAGTTAAAATAATGACGTGCTCATAAAGTAAAGGCACACTGAAAGAATACTAGCTACTAATCCTAAAATGGATTTATTTAAGGAGACGGACTCAGCCAGCGTCAAAGGCTTAAAGGCGTTAAAGGACCATTACACACATTTACAACCACAGCTTTCAGGACTCTGCAGGACTCAGAGGTTCCCTAAGGGTCCTCGGGTTTTGGGGGATCTGTGTTTGGGTTTACAGGACCAGAGGACAGATCCTGGTCTATCTCCTCCCCCTGAACACGGAGGCGTGGGTACTTTACTTTGAAGGCGTCGACCGGAAGTCCACTGCACCGTTAGATTAGACTGGGTGCTGGTGTGTGGAAGGAGGGGTGAGGAGGGGGAGGGATTGGGTGTTGTCTCCTCGGTAGTCTCGGAGCTGAAGTCAGGATCCAGAGTCCCCGTTATTCTCAGCCTCTTCGTCCGTTCTCCTGTCTGCTGAATCTCGACCCCCCGGAGCACCATGGGAGTTGAAGGCTGCACCAAATGCATCAAGTACATGCTCTTCTTGTTCAACTTCATCTTCTGGGTGAGCAGCAGCCTGTTTTTCTCTCTCTCCGTGTTTGTGCGTATTCTCCGTGTGCGTCTTTCTCATGCGGACCCCCCCCCCCCCCCCCCGGTCTGGAGCGGGTTTGTTCGCTGTGTTTAGACCGGGATCTCGACATGAATGCGGGGACACACCGAGCACGGCCTCGGTAACGGTCCAGACCTCATGTTTTCCCGTTCCTACCCCTGAACAGACCGTCTTACCGCTAGGGGACGTCATGGCTGAGTTACATGTCCACAAAGGCATGCGTGGTTAATTTATGTAACTGCGGCACAAAAACACCGTGTGAGGGGGTTTGATCCCGTAGATGGTTTCATCTAGACCCAGAAGGACCAGAGAAACAGCCTAGCCACGGCGGGAAGGGCCCACCGGGTACTAAAGTTCATCTGGACCTTAAAAAATCCGGATGTGTGAAGGAGAAGATCGATAGGCAGCTGAAAACTTTCTGAAAGGTAGAGTCTGACATGTGGAGGCAGAGCTGCTGGGTTCTGGATCCTGGCTCTGTTTGGACCACATCCTCCAGCCCTCTCTCTGAGTGGAGGGGGACCCAGAGGTGGTTTCCGTTTGGTGAGTCAGGTCTAGCTGCTGATGGATCATGGAAACATCTGGGACTCTCCAGAGGCTCCTTTTCTCCTCACAGCTCCTGATTTCTAAAACCAGCAGCCTCATAGGAGGGCTGGAGTCTTGGTGGTAGACCAGCAGCCTCATAGGGGGGCTGGAGTCTTGGTGGTAGACCAGCAGCCTCATAGGGGGGCTGGAGTCTTGGTGGTAGACCAGCAGCCTCATAGGGGGGCTGGAGTCTTGGTGGTAGACCAGCAGCCTCATAGGGGGGCTGGAGTCTTGGTGGTAGACCAGCAGCCACATAGGGGGGCTGGAGTCTTGGTGGTAGACCAGCAGCCACATAGGGGGGCTGGAGTCTTGGTGGTGGACTTGTTGAAAGCAGGAGTGGACAAATCCATCACCAAGCATGGCTGAAGTCTTCAGGTCGGCTCTGATCCTCTCCTGGTGTTTGCTCTCTTTGCTCTCAGACTCTTCATCTGCCGTTCTGGTCTGGACTTTGGTGGGACCTCTACATCCTAGGCGGGGTCGTCGTAGTGCAGCTGCACCAAACTGCAGCCAAGTTCAACAACAACAATGGAGGACAGCGGCCCCGCGTAGACCTCCCTCTGACAGCAGTTTATCTGTCTGATACCCCGGGGGGGTCCTGAAGGATTCGTGTGGACCCGCCTCAGTAGAAGGTTTGAGGGGGTCGGCCCTTATGGATCCATGATGGATTCCTCAGACTGGCTCCTAATGTTCCTGAGCTTCAGGGTCATTTTAGACTTGAGCGGCCCACATAGAGGAGATTTTTATATCCTGTTCAGATGAAGGTTAAAGGTTAAAGGTTAAATCAGCCGGCTGGTTTCAGGCTGACGTTTGGCTTTCGGATGTTTTTAGACTGACTAAAGTATCAGAGAGCTGCGTCCTCCGTCGTCTCTCTAATGCACGCTCTGATTGGTTGGACATGAGTCCTAATTATCCTGACTGTAGCGGTGATGAACTTGTGTTTCAGATTTATCCTTCTGAGCTGACGTGTCTGCTGGTCTGTGGTGTAAACAGTTCTTTCATTTGGGTTTTAAATCTTTGAGCTGTTGTGTTTGTTAGAATCATTTATGTCATTTCTAACAGGATTAAGTTGCTGTTTTTTTCTGTTATGTTTCTATTTGAGGGAAGACCTCAGATAAGGTATTAGAGAAAAAAAACACAACGCTCAGAGCTTCTCATGGGGCCGGGGGCCGACCAGGGGCCCCAGAGCCAGCGTAGGTGAAAGGTCATTCACTAAAAACCGGAGAAATGTTGATGGAATATAAATAAAAACAGTTTAACTGATAGGTCTGCTTATATGTCACTACTTTAAGTCTCAGAAGAATCAGCCAGAATGTTTTTTTTTTTTTTTTTGTCTGATGCAGCCGGTGTCACGGTTTAACTGGTGTTGGATTAAATGATGACCCTGTTCACTGGAATCTGTCAGAGACATTAGTTCTAGAACAGACATGAACACAAGCAAAGCAGATTTGTATCCAGGATGCTCCTAGGCCCCTGGTGATCAGTGTTAGGATCAGAATCTAATGAGTCTGACCCCCTTACAGGCTGAGATCTGAGACCTCAGACTGGCACAGAGATGGTCTGGCTAAAGACTGCCAATCCAGCCTCACTCAGACTGAGTCTGGATTATCTGGGTCGGGTCAGTAAGAGCCGGTCATTGGAGGAGCTTGCTCCCGTCGTTCATTGGAGGAGCTTGCTCCCGTCATTCATTGGAGGAGCTTGCTCCCATCATTCATTGGAGGAGCTGGCTCCCGTCATTCATTGGAGGAGCTGGCTCCTGTCGTTCATTGGAAGAGCTGGCTCCCGTCGTTCATTGGAGGAGCTGGCTCCCGTCATTCATTGGAGGAGCTGGCTCCCGTCGTTCATTGGAAGAGCTGGCTCCCGTCGTTCATTGGAAGAGCTGGCTCCCGTCGTTCATTGGAGGAGCTGGCTCCCGTCATTCATTGGAGGAGCTGGCTCCCGTCATTCATTGGAGGAGCTGGCTCCCGTCGTTCATTGGAAGAGCTGGCTCCCGTCGTTCATTGGAGGAGCTTGCTCCCGTCATTCATTGGAGGAGCTGGCTCCCGTCATTCATTGGAGGAGCTGGCTCCCGTCGTTCATTGGAGGAGCTGGCTCCCGTCATTCATTGGAGGGGATGGTTCCTTTCACCCATTGGAGGAGCTGCCTCCCATATTCACTGAAGGAGCTGGCTCCTGATAAGAGGAGCTGGCTCCCGTCGTTCATTGGAGGAGCTGGCTCACGTCATTCATTGGAGGAGCTGGCTCCCGTCATTCATTGGAAGAGCTGGCTCCCGTCGTTCATTGGAGGAGCTTGCTCCCGTCGTTCATTGGAGGAGCTTGCTCCCGTCATTCATTGGAGGAGCTGGCTCCCGTCATTCATTGGAGGAGCTTGCTCCCGTCATTCATTGGAGGAGCTGGCTCCCGTCATTCATTGGAGGAGCTGGCTCCCGTCGTTCATTGGAGGAGCTGGCTCCCGTCGTTCATTGGAAGAGCTGGCTCCCGTCGTTCATTGGAGGAGCTGGCTCCCGTCATTCATTGGAGGGGATGGTTCCTTTCACCCATTGGAGGAGCTGCCTCCCATATTCATTGAAGGAGCTGGCTCCTGATAAGAGGAGCTGGCTCCCGTCGTTCATTGGAGGAGCTGGCTCTCGTCGTTCATTGGAGGAGCTGGCTCCCGTCGTTCATTGGAGGAACTGGCTCCCATCATTCATTGGAGGAGCTGGCTCTGCTCATTGGAGGAGCTGGCTCCGTCGTTCGTGGAGGAGCTGGCTCCGCTGCGTCATTGGAGGAGCTGGCTCCCGTCATTCATTGGAGGAGCTGGCTCCCGTCGTTCATTGGAGGAGCTGGCTCCCGTCGTTCATTGGAGGAGCTGGCTCCCGTCGTTCATTGGAGGAGCTGGCTCCCGTCGTTCATTGGAGGAGCTGGCTCCCGTCGTTCATTGGAGGAGCTGGCTCCCACATTCATTGGAAGACCTGGCTCTTAGACTCAGCCTACCCTGTAATGACACACCTCCACTCTCCTGTAACATGTGGTCCTGACAGACATCCTGAAGATGGTCAGACATCCTTTAACATTTTTATCATTCATTTGAACAGTTCAGAGTTTAAGCCACGCCCATATTATGGTGCGTCCCTAATCAGTCTTCCTTTCTGCCCGCGGTACCGTCTTTAATCGCAGCAGACTCTGAGAGATGACTTGTTGCAGGGCGTTTCCTGTCTGTCCGAGTGTTATAATCCTCCTCCAGAGTGACTTAATGTGATTGTCGGTGCATTACAGCACGCCGCCCATTTGCTCTGATTGTTTCTCCTCAGTCAGTGAGAGGAGACGCTCCAGCTGCTCTGTGTGCTCGCTGAGCAGCAGGCCCACATGGCACCTCCTGTTTCCATAAATCACGCTGGACACCGCAGGGGGGAGGGAGAAGAAGGGCGAGGGACTGCAGACAACACCCCGCCCTCCCCCTCCTCAGCATGCCCAGCATTCTGTACCCCCCCCCCCCCCCCGTCTGAGCAACAGGCAGAAATAGCCTGTTCAGGGAGAGCTGCAGCTGAGCTCTCTCACAGCGCCTCACTGTTAAAGTTGGCAACTATTTTAGATTCAGAGCGGCTGAACTCCAGAGCTTTTTACATGCACACCAGTCTGGGCACCCACTTATTGTTCCAGTCTAACCAGTACGTCTCCTCCCTATCATTCTTAGAGCAGGTATACCAACAGTCTCCTTGTTGGGAACTTTTAGGAGAGCCAGTGGACACCAGTTCCATCTACTTCCCAGAAGTTGTTTTCTGGTCTAAATTTAGCAAAAGTGGAGGGAAGAAAACGCCAACATCCCCAGCTTCACCAACATCCCATCCTCTGCATTTATGATGTCATCCTGTAGAGTCTGTCATGGTTTTAGAGAGATGATACCATCCTCTAGTGCTTGCTAAATGTTCCATCCTTGGCTTTCACATACAGTCCAGTCCAGAACCCCTCCTGTTATTCCAGTCCACCCAGTACCTACCAGATAAGTTTAATGGTAGTGATGCAGGATTGGGTAAGTCAGGGTCATGTTTAAAATAACATGACCCTGATATATGGGTGGTTTTTTCGTTGTTTGATTTTTGTGATCGATAACTTCCTCCTCTGGGCCAAACAGCTGTTAAATTTAAATTTTATCACTTTAGAGGAGAAAGTTTCAACCATAGAAATCTAAAATACTGTTATATTTATTATATCACAACCATGGAAATCTAAAATACTGATATATTTATTATATCACAACCATGGAAATCTAAAATACTGATATATTTATTATATCACAACCATGGAAATCTAAAATACTGTTATATTTATTATATCACAACCATGGAAATCTAAAATACTGTTATATTTATTATATCACAACCATGGAAATCTAAAATACTGATATATTTATTATATCACAACCATGGAAATCTAAAATACTGTTATATTTATTATATCACAACCATGGAAATCTAAAATACTGTTATATTTATTATTTCACAACCATGGAAATCTAAAATACTGTTATATTTATTATATCACAACCATGGAAATCTAAAATACTGATATATTTATTATATCACAACCATGGAAATCTAAAATACTGTTATATTTATTATATCACAACCATGGAAATCTAAAATACTGTTATATTTATTATTTCACAACCATGGAAATCTAAAATACTGATATATTTATTATATCACAACCATGGAAATCTAAAATACTGTTATATTTATTATATCACAACCATGGAAATCTAAAATACTGTTATATTTATTATATCACAACCATGGAAATCTAAAATACTGTTATATTTATTATATCACAACCATGGAAATCTAAAATACTGATATATTTATTATATCACAACCATGGAAATCTAAAATACTGTTATATTTATTATATCACAACCATGGAAATCTAAAATACTGTTATATTTATTATTTCACAACCATGGAAATCTAAAATACTGTTATATTTATTATATCACAACCATGGAAATCTAAAATACTGTTATATTTATTATATCACAACCATGGAAATCTAAAATACTGTTATATTTATTATATCACAACCATAGAAATCTAAAATACTGTTATATTTATTATATCACAACCATGGAAATCTAAAATACTGATATATTTATTATATCACAACCATGGAAATCTAAAATACTGATATATTTATTATATCACAACCATGGAAATCTAAAATACTGTTATATTTATTATATCACAACCATGGAAATCTAAAATACTGTTATATTTATTATATCACAACCATGGAAATCTAAAATACTGATATATTTATTATATCACAACCATGGAAATCTAAAATACTGTTATATTTATTATATCACAACCATGGAAATCTAAAATACTGTTATATTTATTATATCACAACCATGGAAATCTAAAATACTGTTATATTTATTATTTCACAACCATGGAAATCTAAAATACTGTTATATTTATTATATCACAACCATGGAAATCTAAAATACTGTTATATTTATTATATCACAACCATAGAAATCTAAAATACTGTTATATTTATTATATCACAACCATGGAAATCTAAAATACTGTTATATTTATTATTTCACAAAGACGTAAACTGCTTTGGAGGCTGCTGTTCAGGGCAGGATGCAGGGAGATGGTGCGTCATGTCAAACATGGCCGGCTGTTGCACCAGGTCCAGACTTCCTGCTGCAGTCCAGTATCTTCATTCCTGACTGACCCTGCATGTGAGTTAGCAGTGGGAGGGGTCAGCTCATTTCAACCCTGTTAAAGACGCCGCGCCCTGCAGACTCAGCTGATCTGGAGGATGAGGCTGCTGTGAACCAATCACCTGTCAGAGCACTGTCAGCAGCAGGAGCTCCACATTTCTCTGTTCTCAGGGTCTGACAAACATCTGGACTGTCATTGAGGCGGGCCGATGAGGATTCACAAGACCCCCAGTGGTGATGTTCCACTGCTGCATTGGTGCATCACTACTAGAGAGTCCATCAGGGTCCTGTAGAGCCTGGTCCTGACAAGAGGAGGGAGAAAAGCTGGTAAAAAAGTGCTCAGCTAGCCTTTAGCTGGAGGCTAAGTGTCCTCAGATCCTGGTCCACAGTCAGATACTGGTCCAAGGTCCTTTAGTAACTGTCTTTATTTCACCGCTGGCGTGCTCAGGATCAGCCAACGTGTGGTCCATCAGGACGCCGTCCTCGTCCGCAGGTGTGTGTGTGTGTGGTAAAGGTGTGTTTACATCCTGAACTGGGACAGGAGTGTGTGACCACAGAGTCTGGAGGAGAGACAGATGGCGATAATGTCTTTAACATCTGAGACCTGAACCCGGAGCGGTCTCTGAATGAGCTCAGCTGATGTGAGGAGGACTGGCTGTAGGCAGGGGTCATGGTCTCTGCAGAGAATGGTCTGGAACATTTCTGTTTAACCTCCATTTTTGAATCAGAGTTTCATTTATTAAGGGATATAATCCATCCAGACCTGGGCCCAAGTGAAAACCTGACCCTCTTAAGTCCTGGATTACCGTGGTGTCAGCTTCCCTCTACTAGGTACCTGGTACACAGCGTTCCAACTTTTTTGGAACTGATGTTGAACAGACAAACTATGCAGCATGAAGAGAAATCAGTTATCAGTGTGTACAGATCTGGTCTGACTGATTCAGATTATGTCACAGAGCTGTTATATTAACTCTGATCTGGATTCAATCTGGTTTCTGATCTGGTTTCAGTCTGGTTTCTGATCTGGTTTCAGTCTGGTTTCTGATCTGGTTTCAGTCTGGTTTCTGATCTGGTTTCAGTCTGGTTTCTGAGTTAGAGAGAGATGTAGACAGAGGAGGAGTGCTACATCAGAAGAACACGAGTGTATCAGCTCTAATCTCCATCACTGGTTCTTCTCAGAGGAGTCTGAGCTCCTAAAGGAGGAGCTGTTAGGGGGTCAAAGAGCTGACCCTTCCTCCTGAGTCCCTGACCCATGACCCTGATCACTGAGAAGGGACAAGATTTTAGTTAGAGTTCAGATAAATCTGAGAGAACCTGCCGTTACTCCTTTTTCTCCTCCTCTCTCCTCCTGGTCTCAGCTCCTCTCTCCTCCTGGTCTCAGCTCCTCCTCGTCCTGGTCTCAGCTCCTCCTCGTCCTGGTCTCAGCTCCTCCTAGTCCTGGTATCTGCTCCTCTCTCCTCCTGGTCTCAGCTCCTCCTCGTCCTGGTCTCAGCTCCTCTCTCCTCCTGGTCTCTGTGGTGTTGATGTGGTTGCTGGGCAGCAGCTGTCCTCAGCTCAGGAATGGTCTGGGGGGCGGGGGCGGGGGTGGTGGTGGGGGTGGGGGGGTGGGGGGGGTCTGTAAGGTGAATAAACACAGCGCTCTGAGCCACAGCTGATCTCAGACCTGTTTCACTTTTATTTTGAAAGGATAGAACTGAAAGTATTTAGTCTGATGAATCAGAGAAGGTTCTAGATAACAGCCAAATCTAAGACCAGCACCCGTCCTCTGGTCTCGGTCTCCACAGGGAGCCAGAATCAGGGACTGGAACTGGATGAATGGCCCGGCCCTGGCCGTCCTGACAGTAGAGCGCTGATGTTTGAGTGTGGACGGTCTGCAGACGGCGCCTGTGATCACTGGTCATGTGACATCTGTCTCACACTTTTGAAGTTTGATTCTCTGTCAGAAATGAAGATTGAAATCTTTTACTCCCAGTTTTACTGGCTGATGTGTGGATTTGAACTGGGACTGGGAGATGAATCCACAGTTAGATTACATCCCAGTACACTCTGCTGAAGGTGCAATATTCCTTTAATATTCAGACGTCTTCATCTTCATCTTCATCACTAGAGCTGAGTCTGACCTTGGCCTGCTGGAGGATTCTGGGTTCTATGTTCCAGACTGAGCCTGTGAGGGAGATTAGATGGGGGACTATTCCTAGACCTGTTTCTGACAGTCATGGCTCTGATTGGTCACTGTGGTGTTTTAGACCTGATCAACGTCTCCGGTCTCAGAGTACACTGAATTTCTCCTTTAGCACATCAAGGAACAGATCTTATCATTGAAATCAGCATCAGAGCCCTGAGAACCTCAGAACCTCAGTCCAGACTTATTTAGAATTAATGAGCCAAAAATCAGGGTTTCTGTTTAGAACCTAAGAGTCTGGGGGTCAGACGCCGTCATTTCATCTGAAAGTTTCATTTTTTATTCCTCAGAAGGAAAAGTGAGATTTTTCTCCAGGATCTCTGTGTTTCCAATGAGACAGTCTCTTTATTTTATTAGTAGAACATAAAAACAGACTCTGCAGCCGTTCTTCATGTGGAGAGGGTGCAGGCATGTTCTCTGATTATGACCTTTGACCTTCATTAGGGTCACCTTAACCTTGTCACTGCTGGCATCCTCTGGTTTATCAGAGTCTGAGTATTGCAGCCTTCTCCTGTCCCCGTTAACCGCCCTGACCATCTGAGGAGGAGTTTTAGACCAGCATAGCAGATGTGAGGAGTTTTAGACCGCCATAGCAGACGTGAGGAGTTTTAGACCGCCATAGCAGACGTGAGGAGTTTTAGACCGCCATAGCAGACGTGGGGAGGAGTTTTAGACCGCCATAGCAGACTTGAGGAGTTTTAGACCGCCATAGCAGACGTGGGGAGGAGTTTTAGACCACCATAGCAGACTTGAGGAGCTTTAGACCGCCATAGCAGACGTGAGGAGTTTTAGACCAGCATAGCAGATGTGAGGAGGAGTTTTAGACCGCCATAGCAGACGTGGGGAGTTTTAGACCGCCATAGCAGACGTGAGGAGTTTTAGACCAGCATAGCAGATGTGAGGAGGAGTTTTAGACCGCCATAGCAGACGTGGGGAGGAGTTTTAGACCGCCATAGCAGACGTGAGGAGTTTTAGACCGCCATAGCAGACGTGGGGAGGAGTTTTAGACCGCCATAGCAGATGTGAGGAGTTTTAGACCGCCATAGCAGACGTGGGGAGTTTTAGACCGCCATAGCAGACCTGAGGAGTTTTAGACCACCATAGCAGACGTGAGGAGTTTTAGACCGCCATAGCAGACCTGAGGAGTTTTAGACCACCATAGAAGACGTGAGGAGTTTTAGACTGCCATAGCAGATGTGGGTAGTTTTAGACCGCCATAGCAGACGTGGGGAGTTTTAGACCGCCATAGCAGACCTGAGGAGTTTTAGACCACCATAGCAGACGTGAGGAGTTTTAGACTGCCATAGCAGATGTGGGTAGTTTTAGACCGCCATAGCAGACGTGGGGAGTTTTAGACCGCCATAGCAGACCTGAGGAGTTTTAGACCACCATAGCAGACGTGAGGAGTTTTAGACTGCCATAGCAGATGTGGGTAGTTTTAGACCGCCATAGCAGACGTGGGGAGTTTTAGACCGCCATAGCAGACCTGAGGAGTTTTAGACCACCATAGCAGACGTGAGGAGTTTTAGACCGCCATAGCAGACGTGAGGAGTTTTAGACCGCCATAGCAGACCTGAGGAGTTTTAGACCACCATAGCAGACCTGAGGAGTTTTAGACCACCATAGCAGATGTGAGGAGTTTTAGACCGCCTTAGCAGACGTGAGGAGTTTTAGACCGCCATAGCAGACATGGGGAGGAGTTTTAGACCACCATAGCAGATGTGGGGAGTTTTAGACCGCCTTAGCAGACGTGAGGAGTTTTAGACCACCATAGCAGACGTGAGGAGTTTTAGACTGCCATAGCAGATGTGGGTAGTTTTAGACCACCATAGCAGATGTGAGGTGTTTTAGACTGCCATAGCAGACGTGAGGAGTTTTAGACCACCATAGCAGAGGTGGGGAGTTTTAGACCACTATAGCAGACGTGGGGAGTTTTAGATCACCATAGCAGACGTGAGGAGTTTTAGACCAGCATAGCAGATGTGAGGAGGAGTTTTAGACCGCCATAGCAGACGTGGGGAGTTTTAGACCGCCATAGCAGACGTGAGGAGTTTTAGACCACCATAGCAGACATGAGGAGTTTTAGACCGCCATAGCAGACGTGGGGAGGAGTTTTAGACCGCCATAGCAGACGTGAGGAGTTTTAGACCTCCATAGCAGACGTGGGGAGGAGTTTTAGACCGCCATAGCAGACGTGAGGAGTTTTAGACCGCCATAGCAGACGTGGGGAGGAGTTTTAGACCGCCTTAGCAGACGTGAGGAGTTTTAGACCACCATAGCAGACGTGGGGAGTTTTAGACCGCCATAGCAGACCTGAGGAGTTTTAGACCACCATAGCAGACGTGAGGAGTTTTAGACCGCCATAGCAGACCTGAGGAGTTTTAGACCACCATAGCAGACGTGAGGAGTTTTAGACTGCCATAGCAGATGTGGGTAGTTTTAGACCGCCATAGCAGACGTGGGGAGTTTTAGACCGCCATAGCAGACGTGAGGAGTTTTAGACCAGCATAGCAGATGTGAGGAGGAGTTTTAGACCGCCATAGCAGACGTGGGGAGTTTTAGACCGCCATAGCAGACGTGAGGAGTTTTAGACCAGCATAGCAGATCTGAGGAGGAGTTTTAGACCGCCATAGCAGACGTGGGGAGGAGTTTTAGACCGCCATAGAAGACGTGAGGAGTTTTAGACCGCCATAGCAGACGTGGGGAGGAGTTTTAGACCGCCTTAGCAGACGTGAGGAGTTTTAGACCACCATAGCAGATGTGAGGAGTTTTAGACCGCCATAGCAGACGTGAGGAGTTTTAGACCGCCATAGCAGACCTGAGGAGTTTTAGACCACCATAGCAGACCTGAGGAGTTTTAGACCACCATAGCAGATGTGAGGAGTTTTAGACCGCCATAGCAGACGTGAGGAGTTTTAGACCGCCTTAGCAGACGTGAGGAGTTTTAGACCGCCATAGCAGACATGGGGAGGAGTTTTAGACCACCATAGCAGATGTGGGGAGTTTTAGACCGCCTTAGCAGACGTGAGGAGTTTTAGACCACCATAGCAGACGTGAGGAGTTTTAGACCACCATAGCAGACATGAGGAGTTTTAGACCACCATAGCAGATGTGAGGTGTTTTAGACTGCCATAGCAGACGTGAGGAGTTTTAGACCACCATAGCAGAGGTGGGGAGTTTTAGACCACTATAGCAGACGTGGGGAGTTTTAGATCACCATAGCAGATGTGAGGAGTTTTAGACCAGCATAGCAGATGTGAGGAGGAGTTTTAGACCGCCATAGCAGACGTGGGGAGTTTTAGACCGCCATAGCAGACGTGAGGAGTTTTAGACCAGCATAGCAGATGTGAGGAGGAGTTTTAGACCGCCATAGCAGACGTGGGGAGGAGTTTTAGACCGCCATAGCAGACGTGAGGAGTTTTAGACCGCCATAGCAGACGTGGGGAGGAGTTTTAGACCGCCATAGCAGACGTGAGGAGTTTTATACCGCCATAGCAGACGTGGGGAGGAGTTTTAGACCGCCTTAGCAGACGTGAGGAGTTTTAGACCACCATAGCAGACGTGGGGAGTTTTAGACCGCCATAGCAGACCTGAGGAGTTTTAGACCACCATAGCAGACGTGAGGAGTTTTAGACCGCCATAGCAGACCTGAGGAGTTTTAGACCACCATAGAAGACGTGAGGAGTTTTAGACTGCCATAGCAGATGTGGGTAGTTTTAGACCGCCATAGCAGACGTGGGGAGTTTTAGACCGCCATAGCAGACGTGAGGAGTTTTAGACCAGCATAGCAGATGTGAGGAGGAGTTTTAGACCGCCATAGCAGACGTGGGGAGTTTTAGACCGCCATAGCAGACGTGAGGAGTTTTAGACCAGCATAGCAGATGTGAGGAGGAGTTTTAGACCGCCATAGCAGACGTGGGGAGGAGTTTTAGACCGCCATAGAAGACGTGAGGAGTTTTAGACCGCCATAGCAGACGTGGGGAGGAGTTTTAGACGACCTTAGCAGACGTGAGGAGTTTTAGACCACCATAGCAGATGTGAGGAGTTTTAGACCGCCATAGCAGACGTGAGGAGTTTTAGACCGCCAAAGCAGACATGGGGAGGAGTTTTAGACCGCCATAGCAGACGTGGGGAGGAGTTTTAGACCGCCATAGCAGATGTGAGGAGTTTTAGACCGCCATAGCAGACGTGGGGAGTTTTAGACCGCCATAGCAGACCTGAGGAGTTTTAGACCGCCATAGCAGACGTGAGGAGTTTTAGACCGCCATAGCAGACGTGAGGAGTTTTAGACCGCCATAGCAGACGTGGGGAGTTTTAGACCACCATAGCAGACATGAGGAGTTTTAGACCGCCATAGCAGACGTGAGGAGTTTTAGACCGCCATAGCAGACGTGAGGAGTTTTAGACCGCCATAGCAGACGTGAGGAGTTTTAGACCGCCATAGCAGACGTGAGGAGTTTTAGACCGCCATAGCAGACGTGAGGAGTTTTAGACCGCCTTAGCAGACGTGAGGAGTTTTAGACCACCATAGCAGACATGAGGAGTTTTAGACCACCATAGCAGACGTGAGGAGTTTTAGACCGCCTTAGCAGACGTGAGGAGTTTTAGACCGCCATAGCAGACGTGGGGAGTTTTAGACCACCATAGCAGACGTGAGGAGTTTTAGACCGCCTTAGCAGACGTGAGGAGTTTTAGACCACCATAGCAGACATGAGGAGTTTTAGACCGCCAAAGCAGACATGGGGAGGAGTTTTAGACCGCCATAGCAGACGTGAGGAGTGTTCGACCGCCATAGCAGACGTGAGGAGTTTTAGACCGCCTTAGCAGACGTGAG
>NC_054865.1:59034659-59089659 GCF_018320785.1 Cheilinus undulatus | reverse complement strand
TCTGGAGTCACTCTCTCTGCAGCACAGTCTGAGCTGCAGCATTGTCCCACCTACAGCACCATCTGATTGGTTACACGCACGGGTAACAGCCAATCAGCAGTGAAAGCTGTGCATGCACAGAAAAAGTTTTCCTGAGAGGAGATGCTCCGGAGAGCAGTTAAATGTTTGGAGGGTAAGTTAAGGCAGCAGACACTCCTGAAATCGTAATAAACATCCCAGTCCTCTACACTCACATCCACCAGTAACCTCACTGTGAGCCCAGTAACGTTAGATAAACATGAGCGGCAGCTCTGCTCGCTCGCAGTCCCTCCAGACGTGTCTGTTGATCACTAGAAACAAGGGTGCTGATAATATCGATATGGAAATAGTCCGTGATAGTAGAAGTGTGTGTGTGTGTGTGAGAGAGAGAGAGAGAGATTGAAAAACCTAGTGAACTTGATTCAGTCCAGTGTTGTTGCAGGAAAGCACGTTCAGGTGAAGGCTGTTTAGCTTTTAGCGTGACGTTAGCCCACCGGTCCGCTTTCTCCTCCTCTGGCTCCAGACGCTCAGCAGACTGTAGCGATGGGGAGAACGTCTGTTATGGTACAGAATAGTGTGTGTTTGTGTGGACGACACATGAGAAACTCTACAACTCATGACTGCTAACGTTACTGTGAGGCCCAGCACGTTAGCGGCCGCTGTCTGTTCTTCTTCTTCTTCGGTTTTACGGCGGTTGGCATCCATCACTCTGGTGCATTACCGCCCCCTGTCTGTTCCTATAATAAACACTGATTATTAAAGTGAAGATGCTGTAGGCTATTTAGTGTTTTTAACAGTTTTATCACTTCAAACAAGGTTGCTGATAATATGGAAAGGGAAATATCAGTGATAATAGTGAGAAGTGTGTTTGTGTGAAGGCAGTAATGGCTGTTTAACTATTTTACTTTACATTGTTCTGTGTTGACTGAGAGATCCCAAACAGCAGAAAATGACATATTGTTAGATGAAGAGTGTCCTGAAGCTGTCTTTGATAGTTTCTATTAGAGAGCAGCAAGACTTAATGTACCTGCACCATAAAGCCTACATGAACTGCATGGTGTTCAGGGATGAATAGTCTCGTAACAAAGTTAAGTGTTGGAGTTTGTATTATTCAAAATTTTGACGCCAATATTTTCACTTTTACTGCGAATGAATATTGGCCCCAAATATTGGCCTTCTTGACTACTAATAATCGGTATTGGCCCTGAAAAAACATATCAGTGTATCTCTAATCAGCACCCTAACAGGAGGAGGAACACATGCAAACACAGAGATGCTCACATCTCCACTGAGGATGACTCATGTCTGCTTCAGCTCCACAGCCTTTCCTATCTCAGATAACGCGGCGTGCGGCTGGAGTTAGAGAACCTCTTCAAACCCACAGTTCATCTACCTGTTAGGAACGACCACGCCTTCTTTTGAAGCGTTCACACTGAAGCCTGAGCACGTTCTCTCTGCTGCGTCCTCCTCAGCTGTGTTTAGGCCTGACGTGCAAACAGGAAGTTAGTTTCCTTCATTTACAACATTCACAGCATGACTGAATCAACTAAATCAGAGCTCAATCGCTGGCGACGGTCTGAGTGGAGCTTCAGCGGTTGGCTGTGGTAGTGTTGATCTCTAAGACGGGGTCCAATCAGCCACCAGGAACATCCCTACACCTCTGGATTTACCGTGATGAGTGTGTGCTGTCGTTCACACTCAGACGTCTGCTGGCTGACTCTTGTTGCTCTGTGATATAAAAGTGTTTTATTTTAGATCATCAGCTGCCGCCAGAGCTCAGAGAGAGTCCGGATTGTTCCCGATGTCTGAATGATCTGCAGGGTTCAGACTTCCATGCAGACAGGGTTCAGACTTCCATGCAGACAGGGTTCAGACTTCCATGCTGACAGGGTTCTGTCTTCAGGACTCCCCGCTCTGCCGTCTCTGAGTCGAGCTGCAGATGAAGCTGATTTACAGCCAGGAAAATGAATGAGCATATTTTCCTTAAAGGGGGACTTTTCCTTCAGTGGAAGATTTTGACATTTCCGCAGAGCTGAGGCTGACGGAGCAGAGACTCAGACTACAGATGTTCTCTGTGAGGCTGAGGAGAGAAGAGCCATGGAATCATGTCATCCGCTTCTTGCTCCTGATTTTATTTTTATTAATGAGGCGACGGACAGACATCAGACGTGGAACTGGCAGTCTGGAGGACAGGATGGTTCATCCTGACAGTCTTCGTCCAGCTGTGAGAGCAGAGATGACCTGATCCCAGACGGGTTGGTCCAGGGCTGGTCCAGGGCTTCTTTCAGGGCCTTTGCTTTCATGGTGGATCTGCTGGAGTCAGACTCATGATTTCCTGCTGCCTTTAGCATCATTCTTTTGTTTTTATTGTGATTCAGAGTAGCTGACATCAGACACCATCCATCTAAGAGACATGCCATGAACATACCCACATACATCCAAGGTCTGGCCCGGGTCAGAGTCCACTATGAGGGTTAGAGAACTAGAGCTCCCTCCTGGTGGTCCTACGCCCCCATGAGGTTTACGGTGAAGTAAAGAAGGACGGGGCCTCAGCGGGAACATCAGTGCGTAGTCTGGAGAAACCCTGCCCTCCAGCTCTGACAGGACTGTCATATAAGCTACAATGCTACAGTTTTACAGCTTTACAATGCTACAATGCTACAATGTTAGAGTGTTACAATGCTACAATGTTAGAGTGCTACAATGCTACAATGTTAGAGTGTTACAATGCTACAATGTTAGAGTGCTACAATGCTACAATGTTAGAGTGTTACAATGCTACAATGTTAGAGTGTTACAATGCTACAATGTTAGAGTGTTACAATGCTACAATGTTAGAGTGCTACAATGCTACAATGTTAGAGTGCTACAATGCTACAATGTTAGAGTGCTACAATGCTACAATGTTAGAGTGTTACAATGCTACAATGTTAGAGTGCTACAATGCTACAATGTTAGAGTGTTACAATGCTACAATGTTAGAGTGCTACAATGCTACAATGTTAGAGTGTTACAATGCTACAATGTTAGAGTGTTACAATGCTACAATGTTAGAGTGTTACAATGCTACAATGTTAGAGTGATGAAGTGTTCTGACCTGGTTTTTCTGTGTGTGTGCTGCAGCTCGCCGGAGGCGTGATCCTGGGCGTGGCCCTGTGGCTCAGACATGACCCAAAGACCAGTAACCTGCTGGAGCAGCAGTTTGAAGGAGCCCAGCCCCCCAGCACCTTCTACATCAGTGAGTATCTCACCGGTCTGCTTCACCTGTGGAGTAGTGAGGTGGTCACCATGCAGCAGTGATACTGTGGAGTAGTGAGGTGGTCACCATGCAGCAGTGATTCTGTGGAGTAGTGAGGTGGTCACCATGCAGCAGTGATACTGTGGAGTAGTGAGGTGGTCACCATGCAGCAGTGATTCTGTGGAGTAGTGAGTGAGGTGGTCACCATGCAGCAGTGATTCTGTGGAGTAGTGAGGTGGTCACCATGCAGCAGTGATACTGTGGAGTAGTGAGGTGGTCACCATGCAGCAGTGATTCTGTGGAGTAGTGAGGTGGTCACCATGCAGCAGTGATACTGTGGAGTAGTGAGGTGGTCACCATGCAGCAGTGATACTGTGGAGTAGTGAGGTGGTCACCATGCAGCAGTGATTCTGTGGAGTAGTGAGGTGGTCACCATGCAGCAGTGATTCTGTGGAGTAGTGAGGTGGTCACCATGCAGCAGTGATTCTGTGGAGTAGTGAGGTGGTCACCATGCAGCAGTGATTCTGTGGAGTAGTGAGGTGGTCACCATGCAGCAGTGATACTCTGACCATCCTGATGTTAGAGCAGTAAAATCTCTTAGGGTTACATTTACAGACTCTGGGTTTCCTGTATCCAGTGTCTGAGAGGGCAGAACCCTCAGAGAATCCTCACAGGGTGATTGGATGAATGTTCTGTCTGTCACATTAATCATGGGCCAATCAAAGCAAACCTGCTGACTCAGTAGGTGTGCACAGCTAAGTAAACCAGCCAATGGGAGCTCACAGGCCAGTGCAGGCGTTCACTGTCAGTGGAGCCGGTTGGATAAAAGTCTGACTGAGGTGAGCAGAAGCACCTGTCAGTGAAGTATTGATCAGCGATCAGCAGCAGTGATTGATCAGGAGTTAGTGAGCTGATAACGTGTTAAAGAGCGTCACAGTTTCAGGGTTTTGGAGGTCAGACGTTCCTCCGTTCTCTGGTGAACAGCAGAGCGGCTGTAAACTCTGAGCTCTCTGTTTCATCACGGTGAGGACTTCCTGTTGGCGGTCTGACCGTTCAGAGGATGCTGCATCTATTATTGATCATTAAAAGGAGTAGGTGAGGCTTAAAGACCTGATTAGTTAATTATTGATCCCTATCAGAGCGGTTATCACAGCAGGCAGCTCCTTTCTGACATACTCACCACAGCGCCGTTAACCCGTAGATTTCCTCACAGAAACCGGGACAGACCCTGGACTAAAAGCAGAACTGAGAGTGTTGGTCTGAGGATTCTAGACCCTATAGGTCTAGAACGTACAGGTGTAACAGTCCTGTCTGGATCTACTCAGGTAGACGTGCTGGGACTTTAAACCTCAGCAGTACGGCTGCAAGGGTAGCGGCGTGTAGCGGCGGTAATGAGATCATACGGATCATTAAGGACGAGTGAAGGGTCATTAGTCCAGCTGTTCCACTGTAGACCGTTCTCTGCTGGTCTGCAGGGTTCTGAGTGGAACTGTTCTCTGATGATTCTTCTGGTCTTTCAGCTTCATTTAAAGCTGAAAAGAAAAAAACAGCTACAATGAACCCTGATTAACTGACGCCAGGGTCAGATGGGTCCTTATGATTGGATTTTCATCCAGCCGTACTTTGGGGTCATGTAGAGACAGTACAGGTACAGGACCCCCCCCCCAACCCACCCACCTGGATGTGAAACTGTTACTGTGGTGTGAAGCGGGGCAGCTCCAGGATCTCAGGACTAAAGAGGACACAGAGCTCACCATAGGACTCAGAATCCACATGAAGTGATCCGCTGTCCTGTCCAAGCAGAGCGCCACAGCTGAGTCATCGTCCTGGGGGGGGGGGTCAAACAGGGGGACAGGGCGGGGTTGGACTTTAAAGAGTCTTAAAGAGTCTGACTGACTTAGATTCTAGAGCAGTGATCCTCAACCTGTGGCTCTTTAGGTCTAAATCTGAATCATTATCACCCAGAAAACCTTAAAAAGGAACTCTGACCTCAGAAATCATCACATTAAAGTTCTGTTGTTTGAGTCCCACACTTTCACAGTAGCTTTAATTGTCAACCTCTATTTTTGTCTGCATGTTTCCATTTTGCCCTTATTTGCAGCTTTTTGCTACTTTAATTCCATTTTTACTGTTTTTAGCCCATTTTTGACGTTTTTATCCAGCTTTTGTACTTTTTGGCTTCCTGCCCATCTGAGCCGCCTTTTGCGGTTTAATGCCACTGATTTCCCACTTTTCCGCTCTTTCATGCTTGATGCCCATTTTTCCACCTTTTTTCTGGTTTTTGCCCATTTTAGTCACTTTTCACTCATTTTTTCATGTTTTTGTCACTTTTGGAAAGAAGGATTTACAAAAATAACCCAGCGGCATCTTTTTCCTCCAATATTGTGCTTTAATATGCATTAATTTTTAAGTTCCTCGTCTTATTTGTTCAGTCAACATGAGCAAAAATTTTATATTATAACAATAATATCTGATAACTAAAGCTAGAGATTAACAATTTAGAAAAATATATCTTATTGCAGTTTTGGCTAATAAAGCAAATTTGATATCAGTTGCTATATTAAAGGATGATCATTTCTCACATTGTTCTAATTTTGATAAAGAAAAACAAAAATCAGCAAAAAAAAACAAAAAAAGAGGCACTTGAAAGTTTGCACCATGTATCCAACGGTTATTTTGACACATTTAAATAAATATTGCACTGTCTGAAAGCTGAGGCATGCCATATTGCAATTTAATCTAAATTGCCATTAATTGCCCTATTTTTGGACCATTTTGTCACCTTTAACTCTTTTTTTTGCCACTTTTCTCCCAGTGTTTGCCGCTTTAAGCCCATTTTTGCCACTTCTTTTTGTCACTTTTCTACCCTTTTTTACACTTTTATCCTGCTTTTTGATTCTTTTTTTGCCCATGTAAGCTGCCTTTTGCAATTCAATGCCCCTTTTTGCCCATTTTAGTCACTGTTTGATCTTTTTTTGCTCCATTTTTGCCACTGTTAACTCTTTTTTTGTCACCTCCCAACCTTTTTTGTCCCTTTTCTCCCAGCGTTTGCTGCTTTTTTTACCATTTTTGCCCCTTTTAACTCATTTTTTTGGTCACTTCCCACCCATTTTTGCCACATTTTTCTACGTAGATTGTCACTCTTGCAAATGCATTTTTCAACAGTTTGGCTCTTTGGTTGAGTAGCACTGCTCTAGAGGCTACTAATGTGTGTTTTTATCCAAACTTCAGTGTCCAGCTGAGCTGATGGTATTTTAATCGTGTGTCTGTGTTAGCACATTAGCAGCAGGGCGGTCTGCACAGCTGTCTGAGACAGAGGATGCTTCAGAGTCAGAGATGATTTATAAAGAAGAAGAAATGTCTGCAGCCACAGAGAGAGAAGTCGTTTTAGCGTCTGCTCCAGAGAAACCGCAGCAGCCATGTTTCAGACGGGTTCAGACGCGTGTTGGCCAGAACACGACCTGGTTTCATGTTTGCAGAGGGTGCTGAGAGTCTAGAGAGCAGAGGGCTCGCCGGGCTTTTCTGTGCTCTGCTTGGCTGAAATGGTGGCTACCTGATGAGCAGAGAGCTTTTTAATCCTGTTTCAGCAGATCTCTAGAATGTTCCGTCTGAAGACCGTGACCAGGACACTCCCTAAAGTTATTCTCTGAAGCTCTCTTCCTCCTCCTGTACAGGAGGTCACAGAAAAGATAAACAAGAACACTTCTGGTTTGTGCTTTTCAAAATAAAAGCCCCCTGTAGGATGTTTGTGAATCAGGGGAGAGCTCTGGAGGTCAGACTGATGGAGGAAGAGCGAATACGCCCTGGTGTGAAAGTTGTGATGATGCGTGTCAGATTGGACATGTGTGGCAGCTGCACGCAGCAGAACACGCCGCCATGTCCACGTTCAGACCCCTGACTCCCGTCTGCACGGCCCCCTCCCAGTATTACCAGGATATTTGTCTTCAGGCCCCGCCCAGTTTGAGAGAAAATATCTCAGACTAATAAACCTGGATGTTAGCGCGTTATAGCGATGAACGCACAGACTACCAGACGTGTCAATAGACCCGCTACTAAAGCCAGAATACCTGCGATCAAACTGATCACCCCAGCCAGAGATGGCTCTGAGCTCTGGTCCAGCCTTATTCTAACGGATCCTCCCCACCAACACGCATTATTCTGATTATTAATAATTCCTGCTCAGGGCTACTCTCAGATGTCACTGTCTGATAGAGTAGAGGCATACAAGTGTTTCTAACATCAGTAAACCAGATCATCCTCTGCAGCTGAGAGACTTCCTTCTCCATTCAGGGTCTAGAAAGTCTAGACTGAGATTTACAAGTGTGAGAAAACACGGATCAGGACGTGAAGAAACCAAAGGGACGAGAGAGAGGCCGGCGAGGAGGGAGAGAGAGGGGCGGCTGTAGCGGGGCATGTGCAGTAACAAAGGAGGGAGAGGGCGAGCATTTCTGTGGTCGCTCAGCCGTCAAAGAGGAACTACTTTCTCCTCCCGCCTCCATGATTGCATCCTCCCGTTACGTAAAACTCCCTCCATTCCTCAGGGGAGGAGAAAAAAACCTCGTCGTCGGTTTAGGAAAAAATTCCTCACTGACCGTCCCTCCTGAGCGGCCCCTCCCTCCTCCTCCCTCCCTGTGAAAGTTTTCCTCTCCTTCTTTCCACTCCCCCTCCCCCACTCGTCCATCTGGATGTGGTTAGTGTTCCAGTCGCTCCGTCTCCTCCTTCTAAGAACTCCTGACCTCCACATCTGCTCCCTCCTCTCACCTCCACTCACTCTGACTCCGCCCACCGTGGTCCAGATCAACTAAACGCCGTTTGTCCTTTAATAAACTCTGGACTGTTTTTATTCTCCTGAACCGTCAGCAGTAGGGATGTCCCATCTCATTTTAAAGTCTGTGTGGGAGACAGTGATGATCATGTGGACCGGACCGTCTGCTGAGCAAATAAAAGAAAAGAAAAGAAAAGAAAAAAATAAAATAAAATAAAATAAAATAAAATAAAATAAAATAAATTAGATAAAATAACAAGAATATAAGAAAAGAAAAAAATAAAATAAAATAAAATAAAATAAAATGAAATGAAATAGAATAAAATAAAATAAAATTAGATAAAATAACATAAAAAGAAAAGAAAATAGAATAAAATAAAATAAAATTAATTAGATAAAATAACATAAAATAAAATAAAAAAATAAAATAAAATAAAATAAAATGAAATGAAATAGAATAAAATAAAATAAAATTAGATAAAATAACATAAAAAGAAAAGAAAAGAAAATAGAATAAAATAAAATAAAATAAAATAAAATAAAATAAAACAAAATAAAATAAAATAGAATCAAATAAAATGGAATAAAATAAAATAGAAGAAGAAACTCCTGCTGCAGACGGCTCAGCTCAGCCGTGTCAGTGGTTGGTGCCTCCAACGTCCCGTCTCCAGATCAGGGATTATGGTCTGATAATGATGGGTTCTGGATCAATCACAGCGTCTCCGGTTCTGATGGTTCTCCCGTTAAACAGCGAGGGTTTAAACAGACGTGTCACTTCTGCTTCCTCTTCTGTTGCTCTGTCGTTGCATCACTTCTCTGTCAGCGAGAGTCACACAGTGACTTCCTTCCCTTTAGAAACCTCCGCCAGTGTTACAGTGAGAGTCAGGCAGCCGTACGGCGGTGAGAGCGGCGCTCTGAGTCAGCGAGTGTGAAACTGTGACCACACTAACCGGCTGTTTGTTCCTAAACAGAGCTGAGACAGGAAAGCTCTGTGTGGGACGTCCTGAGGTTGTGAGATCCTCAGACATCGCAGACTGGATTTAACCCTTCAGGGCCGGCCTCACAGGATGGACCCTGGGAGATTTAACGCTCTCTAGATCTGTTAGAAATAAAACTGTTCATGGGGAGAACTGATCCTCCTCCGTCTCTTTATCCTGATCACCAGTTTAACTGCAGTGAAGTATGGGCAGCCCGGCGCCAGCGCTCTCTGTGGAAGCTTCACGTTTCCAAGACTAGCTCCCACCAGAACCAGCTCCATGTTAGCGGGCCGGATGTGGAGATCAACCCTCAGCTGATGTCAGAATAACCCGGATCCATCTAGGGCTGGGCAATTCATCACAAATTAGATTAAATGGCAATATGGCATGCTGCAATTTTTAAATCGCAGAAGGTGCAATATTTCTTTAACCTGAAATTTGTGTGGAAATGCCAGATTAAATCTTTATTTGCTTTATTTGATATCATGCAGTATATCATGCAATCATTCAAGGACGTTTAGAAATGATCTACAAAGAATCCTACTTTCTTCATTTTTGGATGTTTTTCTTATTATAAATGAGAAAGACCAAAATGATCACTCCCTTTAATACAAGTCATACCTAATTTGCTTTATGAGTCAAAATCAGCACAATTCTCTATTTTTTCAAAATTGTTTAATGTAACATTGTGTTGGTTATAGAATGGAATGACTTATGCTGGAAATATATGAGATGAGGAACTTAGTCGCATATTAAAATCGCGATTGCAATATCGGGGAAAAAAATCGCAATTAGATTATTTTCCCCAATTGTTCAGCCCTAGGTCCATCTGAGTCAGCAGACGGTAAGGAGGTACAGCAACAGAACAGCAGCAACGACTGTCGACCTCTGGGACAGTCTCACCAGGACCCTGGAAACCAGGGGCGTCTTCGCTTTAAAACCTGGAACCATCCCAGCTGGGACTCAGACACAGGAGTCATTTTAGCCATAGATGTGGAGATTTCAGTGAAACTCCTAGATACTCATGTCTGACCTGGAAACGACTCCGTACTGTATCCTCAGAGATTTATAAGAGGATCAGGATCTAGACCAGGGGTGGCAAACTCAAGGCCTGGGGGCCAAATCCGGCCCGTGGTGCAGTTACACCTGGCCCACCAGATCAGATTGTATTTTATTCTAACTGGTCACCAGTATGAGGTCTGCAGATTTCCTCCGATATAAAAATGTAAACTTTATTTTTGGCCTTTTTTTTAGAGAGGACAGTGGATAGAGTCAGAGCCAGGGAGGAGACCTATGGGACATGGTGCCAAAGCACTTGACCCGGGATTCGAACCCGGGTCGCCTGCGTACGTGGCGCATGCCTTAACCACTTGACTACCGGCGTGCCCTAAAAATGTTAACTTAACCTTCATGATTTATAAAAAATCAGAAGAAGTAAACAGTAGAAATCATTCAATAAAAAGTCAGGCACCTAGAAGAAATCTGTGTTTTCTCTGTGATTTCAACAGTTCTGACTAAAGGTTTTGGTTCTGACTTTTTATTTCACATTTTTACCTTTTAGATTTATAACTTTAAAGCTTTGACCTTTTAAAGTCAGGATTTTGACTTTTATCTGATCTTTTTTTAGATTTAAAAATTATAATTTTGAATTTTATCTCAGTTTTTGATTTTTAAAATTCACGGTTTCAGTGTTCTGACTTTTAAAAACATAATTCTGATTATGTCATGTTTTTACCTTTTAAACCTTTTTTTTAAAGATTTATATTTTATTTGATTTTTTAACACTAATAATCATCCATACATAAACACAAGAATGACAGTAACCTACAACTAAACAATTTGGATATAGCAATGAATACAGAAATATACATGGCTTTGCAGGATGATGGGCAAAAAGAAGCATCACTCCTGTGTGTATGATAATGAAACAGCACAAACAAAATAAAAAAAGCATCAACAAACGAACACAGAAACAAGAATAAAACAACACAAAAATACTAAACAGACATACTGAAGATGAGAAAAGCAGACAAACGTAATGGCAGATCAGTTTAAGTCAGAGTATTACACAGCCACAGATCTCAGAGTTACTTTTCTTAATGTCACCTTTTAAACTTCTAAGTCTGACTTTTTATCTCAGATTTTGAGTTTTTAACTTTCATGCTCACAGTTTTTTAACCCCATGATTAGGGCTGAACGATTTTGGAAAACAATCCAATTGCGATTTGAAATACGATTTTCCTTAACTTTGCTTATTCCTTAACAAGAGCTGAACAGTTCTTTAAAAATATCACCTTCTGATGAAGGGGTTTTGTATATTTACCCTCCTAAGACCCAGCATGCACATATGAGGACGTTACAGGTCGGCTTCCTAACAGCTCAGTAATAAATTCTGCTATTTGAATTTTTTTGTCCAGAATATCCATTTAAGTGAAAGTAATTTGATTGAAATGTTGGGATACACTGCTATTTGGATATTTTGGGAAATTTGCTTGGAAAGTAACACGTATTTTCATGAAAATTTAAAGGATATGTCGGTAAATTTAGAGAGTTTTATTGGAAGAATTGTGGCAAATTTGCTGGATTGTTCTGAGGCATTTTCATGGGACATTTATTCGCAAATTTTTTTGGAATCAGGAATTTGGAGGTAGAGGTTGTTTATGAACTTTTTGGTCATTTTCATAGAAATTTTAGGTGGTTTATCCTGACGTTTGGATGATTCTATCATTTTCATGGCGTTTTGGGCAATGTATTGGTATTTTTTTCAGAATTTGCAGTCACATTTTCATATAAATGTTCTTTGGTATTTGGGGAATTGGCTTGAAAATGGGCATGAATTTACATGGAATTCTGGGGGAATGATAAAACTTCACTAAAAGATTTGATGATTATCTAAAGGATTTTTTGGGGGGGGGGGCTTGGAGAGGAAAAATTAGGAAAAAGTCAAAATGCTTTCCAAACAAAAGCTCAGGTCTCGGGAGGTTCATAAGAAAACAGTACAAAATTAAGAAGTAGGATTTTTTGTAGACTATTCTAAAAAAAAATGGCTCTTGAATGATTGATGACGTCATGTATAACATCTCTGCTGACATAAAGAGTTTTAATCTGGTATTTTAACACAAAAGTCAGGTCCAAGAAATATTGCCGCTTCTGCAACTAGAAAATTGCAGCGGCCTAAACTGTGATTCAATCTAATTTTCGATTAATTGCCCAGCCCTACCCATAATTCATTTGTGGTGAAAATAAGGTCGACATTTTATGGTTAAATCTGGACCCTGTAAGGCCCTCAGGTTAGACCCAGGTTCAGAGTCCGGCCCCTGCTGTGACTGAGTCTGACTCCCCTGATCCAGACTGGTCTGGTCCAGCTTAAGTCCACATAAACGGTTAAATTCACCCGTCTCTTTAGCGCTGGGACTTCAGACAGACTCAAAGATTTCTGAGAGAGAAATGGAAACCGCCACTTTGTGGCGTGATTGTCGGCGAGTCCCTCGGCTGCTGCAGACTCACAGGTTGGATTCTGATTGGCTGTTGGTGGTCAGATAGAGAGGAAGAGACTGGACCTTTAGATGAGCATTAATCAGAGCATCATTACCACAAACTCTCATCAGTTTATCCTGATATTAGAGCTACAGCATGTTGGATTTTCTCTCTGTGGAGTCTGTGATGATTAATAACCACCATATGTGTGGCGATGTGAGAGAGTCACAGCCTATCAGTGTCCATCCTCCACCGTCACTCTGACCGCCGTCTTCCTGCTAGCTCTCTGCAGCCGTCCGTCCTCTGTCTGACCTTCACAGTCAAACATGAGTGACGGTGTTGGTAGACAGGGAGTGTTTCACGTCATCAGTCCATCATCTCTAGACCATGTGCTTTATAAATAAAGTTAAATTGAACAGCCCCCCCCCCCCCCCCGTCTGCCCACCCAGCCTTCATGGACAGACGTTGATCTGTGGGGGTCTGGATTATTCGTTCATATCTGATCTTGTTCAGGACCTGGTGGTAGAGATGTTCTCTGATAGGCTGTCAGCTGACGAGGGGCGGGGCAGAGGGTGGTACTAGGACGAAGGGGGAAACAAAGGTTTGATCAGCTGCCTCAGAGCTGCAGAGATGATGCTGACTGTGGTCCAATCAGACTTCACTCTGAGGCGTCTGTTGTCCCCGTCCCGTGCAGACCGTCAGGCGTGTCTGGGCCGACAGCTGAGGCTGCAGTACGGCGTAGACGTGGAGGGACAGCCCACCTGAGGAAGGATTGACACAACCGCGGTCACGCTCTGGATGTCCTGCATTTTACCAGGCTAAGTCCACACCTTTAGGGTGGAGCAAGGGGTGGGTGTGGTCAGTGTCCAGATGGATAGTAGGTAGTTGCTGGTCCTGTGTTGTTGTGGCTGTGGTGATGAACCTGAGTGAGCACAGTTTTAACAGAAGTGGACTCTCAGAGATCCTCTGATAGGGGTCTACTGGTCCAGGATCTGTCTGACTGCGGCGTGCCCCTCTAAATATTAAATCCACGTGTTTTTCTGCTTGGATCAAACATCCGACTGTTGTGTATTAAACAATGAAAGCCTTCCTCTCTGCCACTTCCTCTTCCCCCTGATATTTTTAATTCAGACTCGGCTCATTTAAAAACGTAAGAATTTCTGATTGTGGGCGGGGCCATGAAGAATTAAAGGGAAGCAGAGGAGGTGACGCTCAGGTTTACTCAGACAGCCGGTCTGACATCACAGTGAAGGCTGCAGGACGCTCGCTGTGTCTTTACCATCTGATCACAGCGCTGGTTCAGAACACGGCTAACCCGTATGAGGATGAGGAGGAGGATGAAGAGCGCGCTCACAGAGAGCGTAATGGCAGAGAAGATTAAATCAGCAGTGACAGGAAGAGACGTTTAAGTAAATGGAATTATGGAGAGCATCGTTTGGATTGCATTAAATAATGGGGGGGTGGGGGGGGGGTGTGCCTGACATAAGAGCCTCGGTTTGAGAGAGCTTGGCCCGTCTCCAACATATCGATTTAGAAATGAGCCTGGGGGGGGGGCTGTGGACTGTTAGTGGTCTGAAATCCAGTTAGACTCTCAGATCTGACAGCAGGAGTGATGATGCCTGAAACCACGGCAACCAGCTCCCTATGACATCACCGTCTCCGCTCCGTGTTCACCCTTCATGCCCCAGTGCTGTTGCCCCCCCACCCCCCCGACACTCCTGTGCATCTGGTCCAGTAGGTGGCACTGTGTCTAGTGACTGTGAAGAAGAGACGAGCATCAGTCCGGTCAGAAATGCTGGAGTCCTTCCTGCTGCTGCTGAGGATGTTTGAAATCACAGAGACTCCAACATGGAGCTGACAGGACCTGTTCTCAGAGGAACTAGGGGTCTAGCACCCATGTGAACCCTTACCCAAACCCCTGAAGAGTCCAGACTTCTCCGTCAGTAAACGGTCTTTCCTTGGCCGTCCTCGTGGCCGTGTCTGACTTTAAAATCCTGCTGAGTCTTTGTCCTGAAGTCCGGCGCATGTTTGTGTGAAGTTCTCCTCTCTGGAGTTAAATTAAATTCACAGAACAGTGGTAATGTGTTCTTCCCCCTCTCAGCCCGCTGACCCCGACACTTCTGACCTTTGACCTGAGCTTTACGGGCCCGATTTGACTTCCTCTCCTCAGCTGTCACCCTCAGACGGACTCCAGGGCTCTGCGTTCTGGAGGAGTGCAGCAGAGACCAGAATCCCCCGTCCTGTCTCTGATGAGTTATGGCCGTGACGTTTTTTGTGTTAGAAACCTCGGCGCAGCTTCCTGTCAGCATAACTGGATCATGACTCACTTCATTCTGCTGGCTGAGAAACAACACGGCGCCCTCTGCTGGCCGTGCTCTGTGTCTGACTGTGGTGGGAGCTGAGAGCTCTCAGACCGCCGCCTTTTTAACCTTTTAGTGGTTTCCTTTAACGACCAGTGATCAGTCTGTTTTAATCTGTTACCATGGTGATTGATACACCAATCAATACTGTGTCTGTCCAGGTGTCCACATCCTGATCGCCGTGGGAGCAGTCATGATGGTGGTCGGTTTCCTTGGCTGTTATGGCGCCATCCAGGAGTCCCAGTGCCTTCTGGGAACTGTGAGTCACACTTAAAGCCTTCTTTGTTCCAACATCTGATTTTATAGGAATGAATTTAAAACTGAGAAACCCACAGGAGACGTGTCTACAGTCAGGGACCAAAGTATTGGCACCCCTGGAATTTTTCCAGAAAATACACCATTTCCCCCAGAAGTCGTTGCATCTACAAATGTTTTTGGTATACATGTGTTTACTTCCTTTATGTGCATTGGAGCAACACAAAAAAGCAGAAGAAAAAAAGACAAAGTTGACTTAATTTTACACAAAACTGTGTGTAAATCATTTTATTTCCAGCATGTGATGCTCATTTAAACTCACCTGTGGCAGTAACAGGTGCTGCAATCTAGAAATCACACCTGAAGCCAGTTAGAATGTCTAAAAGTTGACTCAGCCTTTGTGTTGTGTGTCTGTGTGTGTCACACCAAGCATGGAGGAGAGAAAGAAGAGCCCAGAACTGTCTGAGGACTTAAGAAGCTAAACTGTGTAAAAATCTGAACAACCTCAAGGTTAAAGACCATCTCCAGAGATCCTGAATTCCTTTGTCCACTGTGTGTAATATAATCAAGAAGTTTATAACCATGGAGCTGTGGCTAATCTCCCTGGACGTGGACAGAAGAGAAAAACTGACAAAAGAATGCAACACAGGATAGTTGGAATGGTGGATAAACATCCTCAGTCAACTTCCACACAGATTCAGGCTGTCCTGCAGACTCAGGGTGCAAAAGTGTCAGCTGGGACCATACGTGGTCATCTGAATGAGATGAAGCGCTATGGCAGGAGACCGAGGAGAACCCCACTGCTGACAAAGAGACAGAAAAAAGCCGGACTGGAGTTTGCAAAAATGTACCTGAGTAAGCCTCAATCCTTCTGGGAGAACATTTAGTGGACAGATGAGACTAAGGTAGAGCTTTTTGGAAAAGCACGTCATTCTACTGTTTACAGAAAACAGAATGAGGCCTACAAAGAAAAGAACACAGTACCTACAGTCAAACATGGAGGAGCTTCAAGGATGTTTTGGGGTTGTTTTGCTGCCTCTGGCACTGGGTGCCTTGACTGTGTGACAGGAATCATGAAATCTGAGACTATCAAAAGATTTTGGGCCGCAATGTAGGGCCTAGTGTCAGAAAGCTGGGTCTGGGTCAGAGGTCATGGGTGTTCCAGCAGGACAGTGACCCCAAACATACCTCAGAAAGCACCAAGAAATGGTTGGAGACAAAGCTGGAGAGTTCTGAAGAGGCCAGCAATGAGTCCAGATCTAAATCCCATTGAACACCTATGGAGAGATCTCAGAACTGCTGTTGAAGAAGCACCCTTCAAATCTGAGAGACCTGGAGCAGTTTGGAGAAGAAGAGTGGTCCAAAATTCCAGCTGAGAGGAGTAAGAAGCTTGTTGATGGTTATAGGAAGAGATTGGTTTCAGTTATTTATTTCCAAGGCTGTGAAACCAAATATTAAGTTGAGGGTGACAATAATTTTGTCCGGCCCATTTTTTTAGTTTTGTGTAAAATTATGTCAATTTTGTCTTTTTTCTTCTGATTTTTGTGTTGTTCCAATGAACATAAAGGAAATAAACACATGCATACCAAAAACATTTGTGATTGAAACCATTTCTGGGATAAATGATGTATTTTCCGGAGAGGGGTGGATGTTTCTGAGGTTTGGATAGAAGGCACAAGTAGAGGACCAGCTTTGACCTGAACACTATCAGAGATGACAGGATACTTAAAAACAGGGATAATCAGAGAAATTATAAGTGGGGAGTAGAGCGGGAGACGGGGTAAAAAGTAGAAGTTGTCTGTAATGAGACTGAACGCCATTGGTTAATGGAATGTTGAGATGGGTGGAGTCAAACGCTGAACGTTGAGCGCCGCCACTCTGCAGTCAGGGGCTTCTCCCTCTATTCAGCCGGGGTCAGTTTCTACTCAGCATCCCTGATCAGAGGGTGGCGCTAGTGAGCACGTTTACACGGACCAGAGGATCCTGATGGCAACACCAGTGGGTTTTTAGAAACCGGATTATTCTTCCAAACCAGGATACTGCAGCGTGTTCACACCTTAGCCTGTTATCTTACCTGAGCAGGTGTGGCCTCAGATACCTGATTAAAGTCAGCTCTGATTTTAGAGCTCTGATGTTAACTCCAGACTCTCTGTCTCTGTACGGAACGCTCCTCTGGATCCTCACTGACGTCTCTGTTCTCTCCTGCAGTTCTTCGCCTGTCTCGTCATCCTGTTTGCCTGTGAGGTAGCGGCAGGAATCTGGGGCTTCACGCACAGAGAAACGGTGAGACCGCACACACGCCACACGCTAAAACATGAAAACAACACGCACAGAGACCAACCCTCAGGGTTCTCCAGGGTAGTCTGTTCAGCTCAGCTAGAAAGAACTCCAGTTAATGTGGTCGATGTTGATGTGGAAGCTGTCAATCACACCCTGGGGGCAGGCCAAATATACAGAGACCACCTGTAAGAGTGGCATGTAAGGACAAAACCAGGGAGAAAAGCTGTTAAAGAGGCTCCTCTAGACTCTGGTCTCAGTCCTAGACTCCTCTAGACTCTGGTCTCAGTCCTAGACTCCTCTAGACTCCGGTCTCAGTCCCAGACTCCTCTAGACTCTGGTCTCAGTCCTAGACTCCTCTAGACTCTGGTCTCAGTCCTAGACTCCTCTAGACTCCGGTCTCAGTCCTAGACTCCTGTAGACTCCGGTCTCAGTCCCAGACTCCTCTAGACTCTGGTGTCAGTCCTAGACTCCTCTAGACTCTGGTCTCAGTCCTAGACTCCTGTAGACTCCGGTCTCAGTCCCAGACTCCTCTAGACTCTGGTGTCAGTCCTAGACTCCTCTAGACTCTGGTCTCAGTCCTAGACTCCTCTAGACTCTGGTCTCAGTCCTAGACTCCTCTAGACTCTGGTCTCAGTCCTAGACTCCTCTAGACTCTGGTCTCAGTCCTAGACTCCTGTAGACTCCGGTCTCAGTCCCAGACTCCTCTAGACTCTGGTCTCAGTCCCAGACTCCTCTAGACTCTGGTGTCAGTCCTAGACTCCTCTAGACTCTGGTCTCAGTCCTAGACTCCTGTAGACTCCGGTCTCAGTCCCAGACTTCTCTAGACTCTGGTCTCCCTTTCTAGACCTTTTGTAGTAGGTCTGCAGGACTAAGTCCTCAGTGATCTGGATCAGCTCCTCTCCAGGTAGTCCAGGTCCCTTGTTAGTGGTCTGATGATGACTGCAGCGCCCCCTAGAGCTCTAACAGACCATCTTCTTTATATGTTCACTAACTGAGAACCGCCGTTCTCCACTTCCTGTCCATCATCAGCATCATGTGACGCTAACAGCCAATAGAGGAGCTTCTCCAGATAATCCCGTACTCAGATTCAGGATCTCTGTGAACCACAAACCAGACTTTAGAGGTTTTCATGCTTTCAGTGAGACAGAACCTCAAACCAGGGGACAACAAGCTGGACCTGGACCTGGACCAGGACCCAGCTGCTGGTCCTGAGGACACCAGCCCCTGTAGATGGGACAGACTGACCCCTACAGGCAACCGTAGCCCAGCGGCGTCTCTAACAGTGCTGTTGTTGTTTCAGGTGGCGAAGGAGATGATGACCTTCTACGACTCCGTGTACGACAAGGCCATGAGCGAGTCCCTGACGGAACGAGAGAAGAGGCATGCGGCCGCCTCGGTGCTCAAGGTCTTCCACGAGACGGTAAGAAGCTCAGAGAGAACGGCGTTAATGTTTGGTTTCTGAGTCGCTCATTTACAAGACTAGACCTGGATCTGGGTTTAGGCTGGTTTTATGGAAGGGCCAGGATCTGAGTAGACCCAACCCCAAAGTCTATTTGATAAAGTATACCTGGTCTCTGGGATACCTGTGAGATGTGAGTACGGGTTGCTCCTCAGAGACTGGAGGAGTACCCCGTACTCTGTCACGTCCATGCAGCACGGGTCTTCTGAGCCGTGGAGCCGGACTGTGGCGGTTCAGGAGGTCAGCAGGATCCTACAATGCTAATCTAAACCCTTTAAAACCTTGAATAAAAACCTTTGAACCAGTCCTAAACCTGACAGGAGGCCAGTAAACAGGGTCCCGGTCCTGCTGACCCGTGTCCGTCTGTCTGTTTCAGCTGGTCTGCTGCGGTAAAGGACAAGGCTCCGCCTTCTACACTAAGTTCACCGACCTCTTCGGAGCGACCGACTTCTGCCCGTCTGCTGGAACCATGGTGGTGAGTGAGCGCCCCCTAGCTGCCTCATGACCACAGACTCTGAGGAATTCAATGGGACGGCTGGGGTTATAGTCTGTGATGTCACAGTGGGCGGAGTCACTGCAGGTAGAGCTGCTGAATGGTTGGAGGACATAGATGACAGCAGGAGGAGAGCCTGGCTGCTGTTTCTGTTAAACCTGATGAGGATTTTATTATTCTGCAGCAGGGACGGCTGGATGGGTCTATTAAATAATCAACTATTTTCTGATGACGTACACGAGCCCTAAAAGATTTTATTTCAACGCCTAGACCACTGATCATCAACTGGCGGGGCCCGGGGGCCAAATCAGACCCCCCAAAGCCCCCTGTCCGGCCCCCAGAGGATCATTAGATTCAGAAAAGGAGGAAAAGAAGAAGTCGTAGTTTTAAGAGTATCTTTTGGCTTCAAATGTCTGCAGCTGTTAAATCCATCCAAAAAAAAGACTATTGAAATAGTTTTAGAATGATCTGATTTTGACCCGTTTTTACAGAAATTCACTTGTCATTCATAATTAGTCAATATATTTTTCAAAATGGGTTAAGACTGGCAGAAATGTTGCAGAAATGGCCCGAGTAAGTGATGAAAAGGGGTTAGAAAGTGGCAAAATGGGTTGTGGAGAGACACAAAGGGGCAAAAATGTTCAGGAAAACTGGTTTAAAAGGGGTTAAAGAAGAGAAAAATTTGTTTTAAAGAGGATAAAAGGTATCAAAAATGAGCTAAAAGTGGCAAAAATATTTCAAAAATAGCCTGGCAAAGTAGTGAAAAGCGGTTAAAGAGTGGGACACGGGAACAGTAATTGTCAGGAGAGTTGCAAAAATGGGTTAAAGAGTGTCAAAATGGGCAAAAGTGGCAAAAATGATCGAAAATAAGTTGAGGGGCAGAAAGTGTTGCAGAAATGTCCGAATGAAGTAATTAAAGGGTTAAAAGTGGCAAAAATGAATGAGTATTAGTGCTTAATCACGGCTGGGGAGGGCCCATTATTTGGGATTTTCAGGGACAGTCCTGTGGGCCGGTCCGTCTCTTTGTGTCCTGCTGCATTATAGATAACAGGGATAGATCCCACTGACATTCCTAAAAATATCCTCTGTTTCGAAAAGAAATACAAATACTACTACAATCATATCTCAATCAGACCATAATATTCTGGTGCAGATGTGGTTGATGACCCCTGTTTAGACTAAATCTGTTTTTCAATTTTCATGAGTTTAGTTTTATTTACTCCTAGTTCTCTCTCAGTCTATTTCACCATGAAATCTACATTCAGGTCGGTTCTGGAGGTTTCTCATGATGTCCTGAAGCCCCAAACACGTCGCTTTATTCCTGCAGAGACAATGAGGACAGAGATTTCCTCTCATTCTGTCCTCAAACAGCTTTATTTATTTATTTACTTATTTCACTCCATTGTGTAAAAACAAAGTCGATCCTGGAACACGGGCCTTCAGCAGCGATACTGTGAATAGATGTTGGTCATTTTCTTCACATTTTAAAGGGATATTCCAGTATTTTTAAAGTCCTCTGAGGTACGTAGCAGTAGCAGTAGCGTTAGCATTGCTAACTCTCTGGTCGTACCATCAGGAAGCTAGGCTAAGCTAGACTACACAGCGGAACAAATGGGTACGGTTTCTCTCTGGTTAGAAACGGACACAGAACCGTGTTGGATCAAACACACACTACTGAAACTCCTGAAGCGTTTTTATCTTTTACCCGGAATGCCTCTGGGTTTCAGTCACTAGTTTGCAGGCTAAAGCCTAATTTATCCTTCTGCGTCGCATTGACCATTCGAAGTTCTGCATCCAGGGAACTCATCGCTCTGTAATTCACCGCCATGTCGCTAGGGGGTGTGGCTGTGTGTGTGTGTGTGTGGTTTCACACCCGAATTCTTGTTTATCTTCAGGTCATGGCGACCGAGGTGGAGCGGGTGTGTTTGGAGCTCATCGATATCGACAAACACATTCTTTTGTTGCAGATGTTGAAGCGCAGACGGCAGGGAAGACGATTGGGGAGGTGGTCTGTATGACCGCTAAACGAGTCGAGGCTGAGAACGGGATGGGACCTGGATGGAGAAATGACTCTTTGAGCTGACCAATCACAGCCCTGTGGTCCGCATCACTGCGACGCATTGTTAGGGTTTTTTGGAGGTCGAGTCAGGCTATGGTGTAGGGGTCAGCATCAACGCAGAGGGCTACATTTATCTACGCTGTCAATGACAGCAAGAAGCATTTTCAGGCTTAACAGTGGCGTGCTTTTTTGTGGGTGTCACTGACGTGTTTGTTGTTCTTCTCTGCAGGACTGCCACCAAAGGATCAAGGATCTGTTCTCAGATAAGATTTATCTGATCGGGATCGCCGCTCTTGTGGTCGCTGTTATCATGGTGAGACCTCACAAGATTAGAGTTCCAACCCCCCTCCAAACCTCAGAGAAGCACGCTAGATTAGAGCTGGAACACTCGCCAAACCTCAGAGAAGCACGCTAGATTAGAGCTGGAACACTCGCCAAACCTCAGAGAAGTACGCTAGATTAGAGCTGGAACACTCGCCAAACCTCAGAGAAGCACGCTAGATTAGAGCTGGAACACTCGCCAAACCTCAGAGAAGCACGCTAGATTAGAGCTGGAACACTCGCCAAACCTCAGAGAAGCATGCTAGATTAGAGCTCTAACACTCGCCAAACCTCAGAGAAGCATGCTGGAACACTCGCCAAACCTCAGAGAAGCACGCTAGATTAGAGCTCTAACACTCGCCAAACCTCAGAGAAGCATGCTGGAACACTCACCAAACCTCAGTGTAGCACGCTAGATTAGAGCCGGAACACTCACCAAACCTCAGAGAAGCACGCTAGATAAGATCTGGAACACTCGCCAAACCTCAGAAAGGCACGCTAGATTAGAGCTCTAACACTCGCCAAACCTCAGTGAAGCACACTAGATTAGAGCTCTAACACTCACCAAACCTCAGAGAAGCACGCTAGATTAGAGCTCTAACACTCACCAAACCTCAGAGAAGCACGCTAGATTAGAGCTGGAACACTCGCCAAACCTCAGAGAAGCACGCTAGATAAGAGCTCTAACACTTGCCAAACCTCAGAGAAGCACGCTAGATAAGAGCTCTAACACTCGCCAAACCTCAGAGAAGCACGCTAGATTAGAGCTGGAACCCTCACCAAACCTCAGAGAAGCACGCTAGATTAGAGCTCTAACACTCACCAAACCTCAGAGAAGCATGCTGGAACACTCACCAAACCTCAGAGAAGCACGCTAGATTAGAGCTGGAACATTCGCCAAACCTCAGTGAAGCACGCTAGATTAGAGCTGGAACACTCGCCAAACCTCAGTGAAGCATGCTAGATTAGAGCTGGAACACTCGCCAAACCTCAGAGAAGCCCGCTAGATTAGAGCTGGAACACTCGCCAAACCTCAGAGAAGCACGCTAGATTAGAGCTGGAACACTCGCCAAACCTCAGAGAAGCACGCTAGATTAGAGCTCTAACACTCGCCAAACCTCAGAGAAGCACGCTAGATTAGAGCTCTAACACTCGCCAAACCTCAGTGAAGCATGCTAGATTAGAGCTCTAACACTCGCCAAACCTCAGAGACGCACGCTAGATTAGAGCTCTAACACTCGCCAAACCTCAGAGAAGCATGCTAGATTAGAGCTGGAACCCTCACCAAACCTCAGAGAAGCACGCTAGATTAGAGCTCTAACACTCACCAAACCTCAGAGAAGCATGCTGGAACACTCACCAAACCTCAGAGAAGCACGCTAGATTAGAGCTGGAACACTCGCCAAACCTCAGAGAAGCCCGCTAGATAAGAGCTGGAACACTCGCCAAACCTCAGAGAAGCACGCTAGATTAGAGCTGGAACACTCACCAAACCTAAGAGAAGCACGCTAGATAAGATCTGGAACACTCGCCAAACCTCAGAGAAGCACGCTAGATTAGAGCTGGAACACTCGCCAAACCTCAGAGAAGCACGCTAGATTAGAGCTGGAACACTCGCCAAACCTCAGAGAAGCACGCTAGATTAGAGCTCTAACACTCGCCAAACCTCAGAGAAGCACGCTAGATTAGAGCTCTAACACTCGCCAAACCTCAGTGAAGCACGCTAGATTAGAGCTCTAACACTCGCCAAACCTCAGAGAAGCACGCTAGATTAGAGCTCTAACACTCGCCAAACCTCAGAGATGCATGCTAGATTAGAGCTGGAACACTCACCAAACCTAAGAGAAGCACGCTAGATAAGATCTGGAACACTCGCCAAACCTCAGAGAAGCACGCTAGATTAGAGCTGGAACACTCGCCAAACCTCAGAGAAGCACGCTAGATTAGAGCTGGAACACTCGCCAAACCTCAGTGAAGCACGCTAGATTAGAGCTCTAACACTCGCCAAACCTCAGAGAAGCACACTAGATTAGAGCTCCAACACTCACCAAACCTCAGAGAAGCACGCTAGATTAGAGCTCTAACACTCGCCAAACCTCAGAGAAGCACGCTAGATTAGAGCTCTAACACTCGCCAAACCTCAGAGAAGCACGCTAGATTAGAGCTCTAACACTCGCCAAACCTCAGAGAAGCACGCTAGATTAGAGCTGGAACACTCGCCAAACCTCAGAGAAGCACGCTAGATTAGAGCTCTAACACTCGCCAAACCTCAGAGAAGCACGCTAGATTAGAGCTCTGACACTCGCCAAACCTCAGAGAAGCACGCTAGATTAGAGCTCTAACACTCGCCAAACCTCAGAGAAGCACGCTAGATTAGAGCTCTAACACTCGCCAAACCTCAGAGAAGCACGCTAGATTAGAGCTCTGACACTCGCCAAACCTCAGAGAAGCACGCTAGATTAGAGCTGGAACACTCGCCAAACCTCAGAGAAGCATGCTAGATTAGAGCTCTAACACTCGCCAAACCTCAGAGAAGCACGCTAGATTAGAGCTCTAACACTCACTAAACCTCAGAGAAGCATGCTGGAACACTCACCAAACCTCAGTGAAGCATGCTAGATTAGAGCTGGAACACTCGCCAAACCTCAGAGAAGCCCGCTAGATAAGAGCTGGAACGCTCGCCAAACCTCAGAGAAGCACGCTAGATTAGAGCTGGAACACTCGCCAAACCTCAGAGAAGCACGCTAGATTAGAGCTGGAACACTCGCCAAACCTCAGAGAAGCACGCTAGATTAGAGCTCTAACACTCGCCAAACCTCAGAGAAGCACGCTAGATTAGAGCTCTAACACTCGCCAAACCTCAGAGAAGCACGCTAGATTAGAGCTCTAACACTCGCCAAACCTCAGAGAAGCATGCTAGATTAGAGCTGGAACCCTCACCAAACCTCAGTGAAGCACGCTAGATTAGAGCTGGAACACTCACCAAACCTCAGAGAAGCACGCTAGATAAGAGCTCTAACACTCGCCAAACCTCAGAGAAGCACGCTAGATTAGAGCTGGAACCCTCACCAAACCTCAGAGAAGCACGCTAGATTAGAGCTCTAACACTCACCAAACCTCAGACCTCAGAGAAGCATGCTGGAACACTCGCCAAACCTCAGAGACGCACGCTAGATTAGAGCTGGAACCCTCACCAAACCTCAGTGAAGAACACTAGATTAGAGCTGGAACACTCGCGAAACCTCAGTGAAGCACGCTAGATTAGAGCTCTTACACTTGTCAAACCTCAGTGACGCACGCTAGATTAGAGCTGGAACACTCGCCAAACCTCAGAGAAGCACACTAGATTAGAGCTGGAACACTCGCCAAACCTCAGAGAAGCACGCTAGATTAGAGCTGGAACACTCGCCAAACCTCAGAGAAGCACGCTAGATTAGAGCTGGAACACTCGCCAAACCTCAGAGAAGCACGCTAGATTAGAGCTCTAACACTCGCCAAACCTCAGAGAAGCACGCTAGATTAGAGCTCTAACACTCGCCAAACCTCAGTGAAGCACGCTAGATTAGAGCTCTAACACTCGCCAAACCTCAGTGAAGCACGCTAGATTAGAGCTGGAACACTCGCGAAACCTCAGTGAAGCACGCTAGATTAGAGCTCTTACACTCGCCAAACCTCAGAGAAGCACACTAGATTAGAGCTGGAACACTCGCGAAACCTCAGTGAAGCACGCTAGATTAGAGCTCTTACACTTGTCAAACCTCAGTGACGCACGCTAGATTAGAGCTGGAACACTCGCCAAACCTCAGAGAAGCACACTAGATTAGAGCTGGAACACTCGCCAAACCTCAGTGAAGCACGCTAGATTAGAGCTGGAACACTCGCGAAACCTCAGTGAAGCACGCTAGATTAGAGCTCTTACACTCGCCAAACCTCAGTGAAGCACACTAGATTAGAGCTCTAACACTCGCCAAACCTCAGTGAAGCACGCTAGATTAGAGCTCTAACACTCGCCAAACCTCAGTGAAGCACGCTAGATTAGAGCTCTAACACTCGCCAAACCTCAGAGAAGCACGCTAGATTAGAGCTGGAACACTCGCCAAACCTCAGAGAAGCACACTAGATTAGAGCTGGAACACTCGCCAAACCTCAGAGAAGCACGCTAGATTAGAGCTGGAACACTCGCCAAACCTCAGTGAAGCACGCTAGATTAGAGCTCTAACACTCGCCAAACCTCAGAGAAGCACACTAGATTAGAGCTGGAACACTCGCCAAACCTCAGAGAAGCATGCTAGATTAGAGCTCCAACACTCACCAAACCTCAGAGAAGCACGCTAGATTAGAGCTCTAACACTCGCCAAACCTCAGAGAAGCACGCTAGATTAGAGCTCTAACACTCGCCAAACCTCAGAGAAGCACGCTAGATTAGAGCTCTGACACTCACCAAACCTCAGAGAAGCACGCTAGATTAGAGCTCTAACACTCGCCAAACCTCAGAGAAGCACGCTAGATTAGAGCTCTAACACTCGCCAAACCTCAGAGAAGCACACTAGATTAGAGCTGGAACACTCGCCAAACCTCAGAGAAGCACGCTAGATTAGAGCTCCAACACTCACCAAACCTCAGAGAAGCACGCTAGATTAGAGCTCTAACACTCGCCAAACCTCAGAGAAGCACGCTAGATTAGAGCTCTAACACTCGCCAAACCTCAGAGAAGCACGCTAGATTAGAGCTCTAACACTCGCCAAACCTCAGAGAAGCACGCTAGATTAGAGCTCTAACACTCACCAAACCTCAGTGAAGCACGCTAGATTAGAGCTCTAACACTCACCAAACCTCAGAGAAGCATGCTGGAACACTCACCAAACCTCAGAGAAGCACGCTAGATTAGAGCTGCAACACTCGCCAAACCTCAGAGAAGCACGCTAGATTAGAGCTCTGACACTCGCCAAACCTCAGAGAAGCACGCTAGATTAGAGCTCTAACACTCGCCAAACCTCAGAGAAGCACGCTAGATTAGAGGTCTAACACTCGCCAAACCTCAGAGAAGCACGCTAGATTAGAGCTCTAACACTCGCCAAACCTCAGAGAAGCACGCTAGATTAGAGCTGGAACACTCGCCAAACCTCAGAGACGCACGCTAGATTAGAGCTGACAATTTGAAACAGCAGGCAGAGGAGTTCACTGATGGTGAAAGCACCAGGTTAAAAGTCTATGAAACACTCGCTATTTCAAACTTATTTATATTATATAATTTTTCTCCTATTTTTTTTTCTACCTGCTTATTTTAATTGTTAATATTTCTTCTATATTCATTTATTATCTACATATTTAATCTCTATTTTTTTTCCTTTATTTATTTTTTTATCTCCATTTTTTAAATCATTACTATATCTCCTATGTTTATTTTCTATCTCCATATTTAATCATTAATATTTCTCCTATATTTTTTTTCTATCTCTATATTTAATCGTTTATATTTCTCCTATATTTATTTATTATCTCCATATTTAATCTCTAGTATTTCTCCTTTATTTATTTTTATCTCCATATTTTACTAATTAATATTTCCCCTACATTTATTTTCTATCTCTATATTTAATGGTTAATATTTCTCCTTTATTCATTTTCTATCTCCATATTTTACTCATTAATATTTCTCCTATATTTATTTATTATCTCATATTTTACGAATCTATATTTCTCCTATATTTATTTTTTTTCTCCATATTTAATCTTTAATATTTCTTCTATATTTATTTTCTATCTCCATATTTAATCTTTAATATTTCTTCTATATTTATTTTCTTTCTCCATATTTAATCGTTTATATTTCTCCTATATTTGTTTATTATCTCCATATTTAATCTTTCATTTTTCACCTATATTTATTTTCTATCTATATGAGTAACTGTGAATTTTTCTCCTGTATTTTTCCTCATCCCTCTGTCTGATGGTTCGTTTCTCTGCTGTCTTCATTTCGTGTTTTTGTATTTGCTGGAGAGGAGCCGAGGGTTTAATCTACATATTTAATATTACAGATATTTATTCCTTGTCCCTCTTCCTAACGGCTGCTCTCTCTGGTCCCTGGCAGATCTTCGAGATGATCTTCAGCATGGTGTTGTGCTGCGGGATCCGTAACAGCCCGGTGTACTGAAGCATCCAATCAGGCGTGGGATGAAGGAGGGGCGGCGTGTTTTTATTCTTATTTCCTTTTATAAGCAGGAGATGTCACATGTATTGCTTGCTGGATTTAGTTAGCTCTGTGAGAGCGTGTAAACTCCTCCATGGAGCCTTTAATGACACTGTCTATGAAGTTTTATGTTAGTCACATGCTGTTCTGCATATTTAACCCATGCTATGCTAACCTCCTAGCTAGAGACTATATCAGCGCTCACCTCTGACCTCTGTTTCTCTTTCTATTCTGCTTTTATGGATGTTTTTTCACTGTTGTATGTATAAACTGTATATAAATATCTATATTAACAGTGCTTTATGACTGCCTGAGCATGGATGTTGAATTACACTCTCTGCTTGTTCCCGTTCCTCCAGGCCCAACCAGACCACGCAGATTTACCGTTAGCGTCCCCGCCGCCGTGCCGCTGTGCGACGTATGCAGGAGACGGCGGTGCAAGGCGTTCCCCCGCTGCAGAAATCCTTAAAAACTGTATTTTTCTCTCAGGTTGACTGATTCCTTTAGGTTTAAAGACAAAGCATCAAAATAAAAAGGACAGAAATTCATCCTTCGATCCGTTTTAACCACGACGGCGAATCAGAGCCGCTCTGAAATAAAAACAAAGATGACGGTCTTTAATTCTCTAGAGACAAACTTTACAGTTAAAAGTTTAGAAGAAATTTATTTAAGTTTGAAAATGTTTCAAGTTAAAAGTCTAAATTTACAATTTATAAAAATTAAGCAATTCACAAGGAAAAAACTTTTCTTGTTTAAATAAAAGTTTCCAAGTTTAAAAGTCTTAAAATTACAAGAAAAAAAAATAATAATTTTGAAGATTGAGAGTCATACATTTACAAGACTTAAAAAAAAATTAACAAGTTGAAGAAGTTGTAAATTTTAGATTTTTTTTTTTTTTTAACTGATAACTGAAGTCAGAAAAATCTGAGAATCAAAATTCATAAATTAACAAGAAAAGAACTAAAATTTTAGAATGAGTGAGTCATGAATTTAAAGTTTAAACAGTTGGAAATTTATAAGATAAAAAACAGAATGTTCTAGTTAAAACGTTATAAAGAGCTTAAATGTTTTTAAAAATGAGAAATTTCAACCCTGGAGTAACGACCAATCAAACACCACGGTCCAGTAAACGTCTAAACGGCGTTTTCCTCGTGGTTACAGTCAGCTCCGTTCCTGATTGGCTCTTGCCCGTGCCCTGTTTAGTCCTCAGAGAGCGTGCTCAGCGGTCTGGTCCCCTCACACCTCAGGAGTTCTGGCCTTAAGAATAAAAACCGGTTTAATCTCTTGAGCCTGGATCAGGTCAGAGACGAGTCTGGTGGGTTTCAGCTCCTGATTGTGTCTGGAATCTTCCGGAATCTTCTGTGGCGTGTTCCCTCGTCTGGTTGGGTCTCATCCTGTCTCATCGTCCCGTCCCGGCATTGTCCCAAAGCGAACTAACCTCCTCGTCGCCATGGTTCACGTAACGGTTGACCCTGGGTTTGCACTAACTCTTCTACTGTCCCGCTAACGCCGCTGCAGTCTGACCCTGAAGGCGATTTGAAGGAGCAGACACGGTACCATGTAGACTGAACCACGGGGGGGGGGGCGAGGACTTCCTGTCCTCAGTTCTTCCATGTTTAAATCAGCCTGAAGCAGAAACTCTAAAGTCTGGAAGCTCTGAGACTCTGATGGTGGATCTGTGACCCGGACCCAGACCTCAGCACGCTTACAGCTGTCAGATGAGCGGACACGACGACGCTCCTCTGTCCTCCTGCTTTCTTTATCAATGCAGGAGTAGTTTTCCTCACTTATTTAGGATCAGCCGGACCTGATAAGAAGAAAAAAAACTAAGCACTGTCTTTAAACAGGACGTAGTTTTGACTAAAATATGACATGAATATATTTTTTCAAGACATTGCCAGAAATTTATGTAAAATTACCAAAACCCCATGAAAATTTCATGAAATTCCTGCAAACTTTTAAGCAAAGTACCCAAAATTTCAAAGCAAATTTCACTTAAAATTTCTGAGTAAATTCCCCAAAATTTCCACATAAATTGCACCTGAACTCCATGGAAAATTTCCCGGAAAAAAAAAAAAAGAAAACATTCAAACAAAGTCCCTAAAATTCCATGAAAATTCAGGAAAATTTTGAGGGAAGTTTCCAATCAAAGTCCCAAAACTTAAAAAACATCAGCTCCATGTAAAACTACGGGTAAAATACCCCACAAATATTCCCAAACATTTTAGGTAGTCTTTCTGGGGATAAACATAAAAATTTCACCAAAAATTCCAATAAATCCTTAAAAATATTTCAGGAAAATTTCCCTAAATTTTAAACCAATCATCACTTAACATTTCAAATCAAATTTCCCAAAAAAATGCAAAGAAAGTCCATCCTAAATCTGTGGAAAATGCCCCCCCAAAATCCTCCAAACATCCAAACAAAATCTCCAGAATTTCATGGAAATTCAGGAAAACTTTTGAAGGAAATTCCCTTCCCAAATTTCCAATCAAATTCCCGAAATTCCTGAAAGACATCCCAATCAAACGACTAAAACTTTATTAATACAAATTTTAAAGCAGAATTTATAACTGTGTTGTAGGAAAGCCTCATGCCCTAATGTGTGCTCGCAGGCTCTCAGGAGGTTATAACCGCAGCGTGTTACGCCCTGTTACCATCCATGAGGTGGGCGAGTCTTCGTGGTTCTGTGTCTGCTCCTGGACGCCCAGTCCTGCCCTCTCAGGCTGATGGTAGCGCTGACTTCTGTCCTGTTTGGCGTGGGACAGCAGTCGCACCAACAGCTTTACCTGCAGGATCTCACCGCCAGCCGACCACGGCGTTCTCGCTCTCTCACTAACACGGCCCCACAGCCATCCCTGACGCCCTCGTTCTTCACTAACTCCTCGTTAAACTCGTGCTAACGGAGAACCAGTCCAAGTGTCTTGTAGTCCTCACAGCTGGATTGTTCTGAACCATGATGCTGTAGAGACCATGTATGCCTTTCTCCTCCTGTATTGTGATGTCGTGTCTGGTACGTCCTAAAGGGAGTCTGCACGGAGGGGGAGGGGCTTGTTTTGTGGCGGTGTGGGCCAGAGGAAGTCCAACCTTGACCCTGTCCACAACGCTGCCTTTTGAACACGCTGCCACTTAAATTTGACCCCTCTCAGCTCCTGTAGACTTTGGTTTGCCCAGATATAAAGGGATTAAATGTTCTTTACAGATAAAGTCTCAGCGTGTCAGTCCTTTCTTTAAAACCTGAGGAGAAGAAGGAAACGGGGACAGTCTCTGAGTCCCTGGTTTTGCTGAGGAGGGTCAGAACTTCCATGTCTGAGGGGGGCGGAGAGTCATGTTTCAGGTCATCAGTGTTAGAATTAGACCAACATAACCCGAGTCAACACTCAGGTCAGTTTTTATTATCTATGAAGGGAATACATCCATCCAGACCGACCTGGTCCTGTGGAGCAGTCACGCCCCCTTTTTAATTTAGGAACTATCGTTGGTTCGTCCTGTCATCGTGATTTCTCTCTGAGGAGAGTCTTCATCTCTCCTCTCCTCCATAAAAGGGCTGCAGTGATGGTTCTCCTTCTAGAACTTTGTCCCATCTCCTCCAGGATCTCTGGAGCTCAGTCAGAGGGACCGTCAGGTTCTTGGTCTCCTCTCTGATCCCCTGATGGTGACCAGCTCTAGAATAGTCCTGGTTGGTCCAGACATCTCTCTGGAACCTTCAGAGCCGCAGAAATGTTTCTGTAGTCTTCTCTAGATCTGTGCCTGTCAATAATCCTGTCTCTGCAGCTCCTCTGACCTTTGACCCTTTGTTTCTGCTCTGATGTCAGTGTCAGCTGTGAGGCCTTACATAGAGAGGGGCGTGGCTTTAGAATCATGTCCAATCAGGTTAATTTAGCAGAGGTGGACTCCAGTCAAGGTGTAAAAACATCTCAGCAGAGACATGGAGAAACCTGAGCTACAGTTACATAGCAACCTGGGCTACATTTACAGAGGAACCTGAGCTACATTTAAAAAGGAACCTGAGCTACATTTACAGAGGAACCTGAGCTACATTTAAAAAGGAACCTAAGCTACATTTACAGAGGAACCTGAGCTACATTTAAAAAGGAACCTAAGCTACATTTACAGAGGAACCTGAGCTACAGTTACAGAGGAACCTGAGCTACATTTACATAGCAAACTGGGCTACATTTACAGAGGAACCTGAGCTACATTTAAAGAGGAACCTAAGCTACATTTAAAGGGGAACCTGAGCTACAGTTACAGAGGAACCTGAGCTACATTTACATAGCAACCTGGGCTACATTTACAGAGGAACCTGAGCTACATTTACAGAGGAACCTGAGATACAGTTACAGAGGAACCTGAGCTAAAATTACAGAGGAACCTGAGCTACATTTACAGAGGATCCTGAGCTATATTTACAGAGGAACCTGAGCTGCATTTAAAAAGGAACCTAAGCTACATTTACAGGGGAACCTGAGCTACAGTTACAAAGGAACCTGAGCTAAAATTACAGAGGAACCTGAGCTACATTTACAGAAGAACCTGAGCTAAAATTACAGAGGAACCTGAGCTACATTTACAGAGGAACCTGAGCTAAAATTACAGAGGAACCTGAGCTACATTTACAGAAGAACCTGAGCTAAAATTACAGAGGAACCTGAGCTACATTTACAGAGGAACCTGAGCTACAGTTACAAAGGAACCTGAGCTAAAATTACAGAGGAACCTGAGCTACATTTACAGAAGAACCTGAGCTAAAATTACAGAGGAACCTGAGCTACATTTACAGAAGAACCTGAGCTAAAATTACAGAGGAACCTGAGCTACATTTACAGAGGAACCTGAGCTACATTTACAGAAGAACCTGAGCTAAAATTACAGAGGAACCTGAGCTACATTTACAGAGGATCCTGAGCTATATTTACAGAGGAACCTGAGCTACATTTAAAGAGGAACCTGAGCTACATTTACAGAGGATCCTGAGCTATATTTACAGAGGAACCTGAGCTGCATTTACAGGGGAGCCTGAGCTAGATTTACAGAGGAACCTGAGCTGCATTTACAGGGGAGCCTGAGCTAGATTTACAGGGGAGTCTGAGCTACGTTTACAGAGGAACCTAAGCTACATTTACAGAGGAACCTGAGCTACATTTACAGAGGATCCTGAGCTATATTTACAGAGGAACCTGAGCTGCATTTACAGGGGAGCCTGAGCTACATTTACAGGGGAGTCTGAGCTACGTTTACAGAGGAACCTAAGCTACATTTACAGAGGAACCTGAGCTACATTTTCAGGGGAACCTGAGCTACATTTAAAGAGGAACCTGAGCTACAGTTACAGAGGAACCTGAGCTACATTTACATAGCAACCTGGGCTACATTTACAGAGGAACCTGAGCTACATTTAAAAAGGAACCTAAGCTACATTTACAGGGGAACCTGAACTACAGTTACAGAGGAACCTGAGCTACATTTACAGGGGAACCTGAGCTACATTTACAGGGGAGCCTGAGCTACATTTACAGGGGAACCTGAGCTACATTTACAGAGGAACCTGAGCTACAGTTACAGAGGAACCTGAGCTACATTTACAGAGGAATCTGAGCTACATTTACAGGGGAGACTGAGCTACGTTTACAGAGGAACCTGAGCTACATTCACAGAGGAATCTGAGCTACATTTACAGGGGAACCTGAGCTACATTTACAGAGGAAGCTGAGCTACATTTACAGGGGAACCTGAGCTACATTTACAGAGGAACCTGAGCTACATTTACAGAGGAACCTGAACTACAGTTACAGAGGAACCTGAGCTAAAATTACAGATGAACCTGAACTACATTTTCAGGGGAACCTGAGCTATATTTACAGAGGATCCTGAGCTGCATTTAAAGGGGAACCTGAGCTACATTTACAGGGGAGCCTGAGCTACATTTACAGGGGAACCTGAGCTACATTTACAGAGGAACCTGAGCTATATTTACAGGGGAGCCTGAGCTACGTTTACAGAGGAACCTGAGCTACATTCACAGAGGAACCTGAACTTCATTTACAGAGGAACCTGAGCTACATTTACAGAGGAATCTGAGCTACATTTACAGGGGAACCTGAGCTACATTTACAGAGGAAGCTGAGCTACATTTACAGAGGAACCTAAGCTACATTTAAAGGGGAACCTGAGCTACATTTACAGGGGAGCCTGAGCTACATTTACAGGGGAACCTGAGCTACATTTACAGAGGAACCTGAACTTCATTTACAGGGGGACCTGAGCTACATTTACAGGGGAACCTGAGCTACATTTACAGAGGAACCTGAGCTATATTTACAGGGGAGCCTGAGCTACGTTTACAGAGGAACCTGAGCTACATTCACAGAGGAACCTGAACTTCATTTACAGAGGAACCTGAGCTACATTTACAGAGGAATCTGAGCTACATTTACAGGGGAACCTGAGCTACATTTACAGAGGAAGCTGAGCTACATTTACAGAGGAACCTAAGCTACATTTAAAGGGGAACCTGAGCTACATTTACAGGGGAGCCTGAGCTACATTTACAGGGGAACCTGAGCTACATTTACAGGGGAACCTGAGCTACATTTACAGAGGAACCTGAACTTCATTTACAGGGGGACCTGAGCTACATTTACAGGGGAACCTGAGCTATATTTACAGGGGAGCCTGAGCTACTTTTTAAAAGGAACCTAAGCTACATTTACAGGGGAACCTGAACTACAGTTACAGAGGAACCTGAGCTAAAATTACAGATGAACCTGAACTACATTTTCAGAGGAACCTGAGCTACATTTACAGAGGAACCTGAGCTACATTTACAGAGGAACCTGAGCTACATTTAAAGTGGAACCTGAGCTACATTTACAGGGAAGCCTGAGCTACATTTACAGGGGAACCTGAGCTACATTTGCAGAGGAACCTGAACTTCATTTACAGGGGGACCTGAGCTACATTTACAGAGGAACCTGAGCTACATTTACAGAGGAACCTGAGCTACATTTACAGAGGAACCTGAGCTACATTTACAGAGGAAGCTGAGCTACATTTACAGAGGAACCTAAGCTACATTTAAAGGGGAACCTGAGCTACATTTACAGGGGAGCCTGAGCTACATTTACAGGGGAACCTGAGATACATTTACAGAGGAACCTGAACTTCATTTACAGGGGGACCTGAGCTACATTTACAGGGGAACCTGAGCTACATTTACAGAGGAACCTGAGCTATATTTACAGGGGAGCCTGAGCTACGTTTACAGAGGAACCTGAGCTACATTCACAAAGGAACCTGAACTTCATTTACAGAGGAACCTGAGCTACATTTACAGAGGAACCTGAGCTACATTTACAGGGGAACCTGAGCTACATTTACAGAGGAACCTGAACTACAGTAACAGAGGAACCTGAGCTAAAATTACAGAGGAACCTGAGCTACATTTACAGAGGAACCTGAGCTACATTTACAGAGGAACTTGAGCTGGATTTAAAGAGGATCCTAAGCTACATTTATAGGGGAACCTGAACTTCATTTACAGGGGAACCTGAGCTTCATTTACAGGGGAACCTGAGCTACTTTTTAAAAGGAACCTAAGCTACATTTACAGGGGAACCTGAACTACAGTTACAGAGGAACCTGAGCTACGTTTACAGAGGAACCTGAGCTACATTCACAGAGGAACCTGAACTTCATTTACAGAGGAACCTGAGCTACATTTACAGAGGAACCTGAGCTACATTTACAGGGGAACCTGAGCTACATTTACAGAGGAACCTGAGCTACATTTACAGAGGAACCTGAACTACAGTAACAGAGGAACCTGAGCTACATTTACAGAGGAACCTGAGCTACATTTACAGAGGAACCTGAGCTACATTTACAGAGGAACTTGAGCTGGATTTAAAGAGGATCCTAAGCTACATTTATAGGGGAACCTGAACTTCATTTACAGGGGAACCTGAGCTACTTTTTAAAAGGAACCTAAGCTACATTTACAGGGGAACCTGAACTACAGTTACAGAGGAACCTGAGCTAAAATTACAGATGAACCTGAACTACATTTTCAGAGGAACCTGAGCTACATTTACATAGCAACCTGAGCTACATTTACAGAGGAACCTGAGCTACTTTTTAAAAGGAACCTAAGCTACATTTACAGGGGAACCTGAACTACAGTTACAGAGGAACCTGAGCTAAAATTACAGATGAACCTGAACTACATTTTCAGGGGAACCTGAGCTACATTTACAGAGGAACCTGAGCTACATTTACAGAGGAACCTGAGCTACATTTAAAGTGGAACCTGAGCTACATTTACAGGGGAGCCTGAGCTACATTTACAGGGGAGCCTGAGCTACATTTACAGAGGAACCTGAGCTACATTTACAGAGGAAGCTGAGCTACATTTACAGAGGAACCTGAGCTACATTTACAGAGGAACCTGAGCTACATTTACAGAGGAACCTGAGCTACATTTACAGAGGAACTTGAGCTGGATTTAAAGAGGATCCTAAGCTACATTTATAGGGGAACCTGAACTTCATTTACAGGGGAACCTGAGCTTCATTTACAGGGGAACCTGAGCTACATTTACAGAGGAACCTGAGCTACATTTACAGAGGAACCTGAGATACATTTACAGAGGAACCTGAGATACATTTACAGATGAACCTGAGCTGGATTTAAAGAGGAACCTAAGCTGCTTTACAGAGGAACCTGAGCTGGATTTAAAGAGGAACCTAAGCTGCTTTACAGAGGAACCTGAGCTCATTTACAGAGGAACCTGAGATACATTTACAGATGAACCTGAGCTGGATTTAAAGAGGAACCTAAGCTGCTTTACAGAGGAACCTGAGCTGGATTTAAAGAGGAACCTAAGCTGCTTTACAGAGGAACCTGAGCTGGATTTAAAGAGGAACCTAAGCTGCTTTACAGAGGAACCTGAGCTGGATTTAAAGAGGAACCTAAGCTGCTTTACAGAGGAACCTGAGCTACAGTTACTCTGAACCCTGATGTCAGGTAAACTAGAAAAGAATCAAAATAAAGCCCAACCTTTGAATGAGGAGGTGTGTCCAAAACTTTTGACCGGTACTGTAGATCAGGGGTTCTCAACCTTGTCAGGTCACCCATAAGGGGAGACATACGAGAGCTTTCTGGTGCCCAGCCAAACTGGGGGACCATGGAGGTCAGCAAAACCATGATCCATTATAAAGTTAACTTGTGATAACCATAATTTATATCTAACCTGATAGAAAAACCACTCTTATCGAAGAAATAAATATCTTTTTAATCATTTGTGTAGTAAATAGCCTTCTTAAAATGTGAATCCCTTTTGTTGACAAAAAAAAGGGATTAAAATGGGTTAAAGTGGAAAAAATTGGCATAAATAGTGGTAAAAAGGAGTTCAGTAAAGGCTGAAATGGCTTTAAACTGGCCAAAATGTGTGAAAATTTGGTTAAAAAAAATAATAATAATTTAATTGAAAAATTGATATAAACTGGCAAAAAAGTGTTAACTAAGAAAGAGAAAATAGGCAGATATAGTAGTGAAATGGGGATAAAATGGGAAAAATTGGGTGTAAAAAAGTGGTAAAAAGGGGTTAATAGTGGCAATAACGGGTCATCAGAGGCAACATTAATCTTAAGAGGCAACACTAGGCAGAAAAAAAGTAGTGGAAAGAGTTTAAAACTGAAAAAAGTAGGTGTTAAATGGCAAAAATGTGTTAAAATTTATGGGAAAATTAATGAAAATGGGTTAAATTTGTCTAAGGTGGCAACAGTGTAATTTTAAAAATATTCTTACTATTTTTTAGGGAATATGGTGACCCCCTCTCAGTGTCTCGCGACCCCAAATGGGGTCCCAACCCCAAGGTTGAGAACCACTGCGATAAATGTTGTCAACACTAATAATGCCCTTGTAGTATCGAGGCGGGTATTGTTGCAGCCTGGACCTCTTGTCTCATGCCCTCTTGTCTCATGCCCTCTTGTCTCATGCCCACTCGTCTCATGCATCGGCGTGTACAACGGCAAGTTGACAGGGTCAAAAACACAAATTGGTGATTTTTTAAATGGATTCGTGGGTAAGTTCCCGAGTGTTTGTTATAATCCACTCTAGAACGTTCTGCTGTACAACGAAGAAATCTCACACTGAACAATAAATGTTTCATTTATTTGTGTCTTTTAAGACATAGACTCCATATTCTTCTTACACTTCACAGGAAAAATGCTCCATCTGCAACTACATATGTTTTGGGGTGTGTGTGAGTGTGTATATGTGTAGGTGTGTGTGTGTGTGTGAGTATGTGTGTATGTGTACTATCACTTAAACACAAGATAAGACAGTGCATTCACAGAGCCTGTGAGCTGAGGCACAATAACTACAGAGGTACAACATTCTGTACCAACAGTGGACAGAAATACCCCGATTCCATTACATACAATGCTTAAAGCAACTTTTCACCCAGGATTACTAAAATAAAATGATGAATACAGGATGATTTTCAGTCCGTCTGCATTTATCTTGAAGACACATGTTGTAAATGTTTTATTCATTAGCTTGATTGTCAAAAACACAAACAAGACATTCATGCTTTTATTTTGAAACATTGGAAGCTCGGAGGCAAACCGGGAGAGAGGGCATGAGGCGAGAGGGCATGAGGCGAGAGGCTCCGAGCTGCAGCCATACAGTCTTGGTAGTATCAGTGCTACACATTCCGGTACAGTAGGTGGCGGTATGTACCTCTAACGGTGGAAACCCGCCATAAAACAGAGCGGCGAAGAAGCAGAAGCAGCAGAAGAAGAAGAGGAAGAGGAGGAAGAAGTCTTGTGTCTTTTTGCAGAAACCTTAACTGTTTCTGATCTCGGTAAATCTTCGGATGAATGAATTAAAGCTGTGCGCGCTCCCGTCAGGACCACGTAGCGCTTTACACGTCAGACGCATGGGACGTCACATCCCCGCCCCTCCGCGTGCTGTCATGTGTGAGTGCAAACGGGCTGCTGTTGAACCGAGTTCTCGGGTTAATGTTTGACTCCTGCAGGGCCACATGAAGTATAGACTGGACGGGGTGTTGAACCCAGTCCGAGCAGGCCCCGTAGACCAGTTTGACCAGCACTAGAGAGAGTAAACCAGTAAGATGTCAGCAGCAGCGGTGAGAGCAGCTAAACAGGCTCTGAGGAGAGAGATCCGACGGAGAGTGTCAGCTCTGAGTGAGGAGGAGAAGAGGAGACAGTCAGCAGTCCTCTCTCTGAAGGTGAGACCCTTTATAATGGTAGAATATAATGTTAGAGCTACTCTTTATTATGTTAGGATATAATGTTAGAGTTACTCTTTATCAGATTAGAATATAATGTTAGAGTTACTCTTTATCATGTTAGAATATAATGTTAGAGTTACTCTTTATTATGTTAGAATATAATGTTAGAGTTACTCTTTATTATGTTAGAATATAATGTTAGAGTTACTCTTTATTATGTTAGAATATAATGTTAGAGTTACTCTTTATTATGTTAGAATATAATGTTAGAGTAACTCTTTATTATGTTAGAATATAATGTTAGAGTTACTCTATCAGATTAGAATATAATGTTAGAGTTACTCTTTATTATGTTAGAATATAAGGTTAGAGTTACTCTTTATTATGTTAGAATATAATGTTAGAGTTACTCTTTATTATGTTAGAATATAATGTTAGAGTTATTCTTTATTATGTTAAAATATAATGTTAGAGTTACTCTTTATCAGGTAAGAATATAATGTAAGAGTTACTCTTTATCAGGTTAGAATATCATGTTAGAGTTACTCTTTATCAGGTTAGAATATAATGTTAGAGTTACTCTTTATCAGGTTAGAATATAATGTTAGAGTTACTCTTTATCAGGTTAGAATATAATGTTAGAATTGCTCTTTTTTATGTTAGAATATAATGTTAGAGTTACTCTTTTTCAGGTTAGAATATTATGTTAGAGTTACTCTTTATCAGGTTAGAATATAATGTTAGAGATACTCTTCATTATGTTAGAATGTAATGTTAGAGTTACTCTGTATCAGGTTAGAATATAATGTTAGAGTTACTCTTTATCAGGTTAGAATATAATGTTAGAGTTACTCTTTATCAGGTTAGATTATAATGTTAGAGTTACTCTTTATTATCTTAGAATATAATGTTAGAGTTACTCTTTATCAGGTAAGAATATAATGTTAGAGTTGTTCTTTATCAAGTTATAATGTAATGTTAGAGTTACTCTTTGTCGGGTTAGAATATAATGTTAGAGTTACTCTTTATTATGTTAGAATATAATGTTAGAGTTACTCTTTATCAGGTTAGAATATAATGTTAGAGTTACTCTTTATCAGGTTAGATTATAATGTTAGAGTTACTCTTTATTATCTTAGAATATAATGTTAGAGTTACTCTTTATCAGGTAAGAATATAATGTTAGAGTTGTTCTTTATCAAGTTATAATGTAATGTTAGAGTTACTCTTTGTCGGGTTAGAATATAATGTTAGTGTTACTCTTTATGTTAGAATATAATGTTAGAGTTACTCTTTATCAGGTAAGAATACAATGTTAGAGTTGCTCTTTTTTATGTTATAATGTTATAGTAACCGTTTATCAGGTTAGAATATGATGTTAGAGTTACTCTTTATCAGGTTAGAATATAATGTTAGAGTTACTCTTTATCAGGTTAGAATATAATGTTAGAGATACTCTTCATTATGTAAGAATATAATGTTAGAGTTACTCTTTATCAGGTTAGAATATAATGTTAGAGTTGCTCTTTATTATGTTAGAATATAATGTTAGAATTGCTCTTTTTTATGTTAGAATATAATGTTAGAGTTACTTTTTATCAGGTTAGAATATAATGTTAGAGTTACTCTTTATTATGTTAGAATATAATGTTAGTGCCACTTTTTATCAGGTGAGAATATAATGTTAGAGTTACTCTTTATCAGGTTAGAATATAATGTAAGAGTTACTCTTTATCAGGTTAGAATATAATGTTAGTGTTACTCTTTATCAAGTTAGAATATAATGTTAGAGTTACTCTTTATCAGGTTAGAATATAATGTTAGAGTTACTCTTCATTATGTAAGAATGTAATGTTAGAGTTACTCTTTATTGTGTTAGAATATAATGTTAGAGTTACTCTTTATCAGGTTAGAATATAATGTTAGAGTTACTCTTTGTCGGGTTAGAATAAAATGCTAGAGTTACTCTTTATCAGGTTAGAATATTATGTTAGAGTTACTCTTTATCAGGTTAGAATATAATGTTAGAGATACTCTTCATTATGTTAGAATGAAATGTTAGAGTTACTCTTTATCAGGTTAGAAATGATGTTAGAGTTACTCTTTATCAGGTTAGAATATAATGTTAGTGTTACTCTTTGTCAGGTTAGAATATAATGTTAGAGTTACTCTTTATCAGGTTAGAATATAATGTTAGAGATACTCTTCATTATGTAAGAATGTAATGTTAGAGTTACTCTTTATTGTGTTAGACTATAATGTTAGAGTTATCCTTTATCAGGTTAGAATATTATGTTAGAGTTACTCTCTATCAGGTTAGAATATAATGTTAGAGATACTCTTTATCAGATTAGAATATAATGTTAGAGTTACTCTTTATTATGTTAGAATATAATGTTAGAGTTACTCTTTTTTATGTTAGAATATAATGTTAGAGTTACTCTTTATCAGGTAAGAATACAATGTTTGAGTTACTCTTTATCAGGTTATAATAGAATGTTAGAGTTACTCTTTATGTTAGAATATAATGTTAGAGTTACTCTTTATCAGGTTAGAATATAATGTTAGAGTTACTCTTTATCAGGTTGGAATATAATGCTAGAGTTACTCTTTTTCAGGTTAGAATATTATGTTAGAGTTACTCTTTATCAGGTTAGAATATAATGTTAGAGATACTCTTCATTATGTTAGAATGTAATGTTAGAGTTACTCTATCAGGTTAGAATATAATGTTAGGGTTACTCTTTATCAGGTAAGAATACAATGTTAGAGTTGCTCTTTTTTATGTTATAATGTTATAGTTACTCTTTGTCGGGTTAGAATATAATGTTAGAGTTACTCTTTATCAGGTTAGAATATAATGATAGTGTTTGTTTTATGTTCTAATGTTAGTGTTACTATTTATCAGGTTAGATTATAATGATAGAGTTAATCTTTGTCGGGTTAGAATGTAATGTTAGAGTTACTCTTTGTCGGGTTAGGATATAATGTTAGTGTTACTCTTTATGTTAGAATATAATGTTAGAGTTACTCTTTATCAGATTAGAATATAATGTTAGAATTACTCTTTATTATGTTAGAATATAATGTTAGAGTTACTCTTTATTATGTTAGAATATAATGTTAGAGTTACTCTTTATCAGGTTAGAATATAATGTTAGAGTTACTCTTTATCAGGTTAGATTATAATGTTAGAGTTACTCTTTATCAGGTTAGAATATAATGTTAGAGATACTCTTAATTATGTAAGAATATAATGTTAGAGTTCCTCTTCATTATGTAAGAATGTAATGTTAGAGTTACTCTTTATCAGGTTAAGAATACAATGTTAGTGTTGCTCTTTTTTATTTTAGAATATAATGTTAGAGTTACTCTTTATCAGGTTAGAATATGATGTTAGAGTCACTCTTTATCAGGTTAGAATATAATGTTAGAGTTACTCTTTATGTTAGAATATAATGTTAGAGTTACTCTTTATCAGGTTAGAATATAATGTTAGAGTTACTCTTTATCAGGTTGGAATATAATGCTAGAGTTACTCTTTTTCAGGTTAGAATATTATGTTAGAGTTACTCTTTATCAGGTTAGAATATAATGTTAGAGATACTCTTCATTATGTTAGAATGTAATGTTAGAGTTACTCTGTATCAGGTTAGAATATAATGTTAGAGTTACTCTTTATCAGGTTAGAATATGATGTTAGAGTTACTCTTTATTATGTTAGAATGTAATGTTAGAGTTACTCTTTGTCGGGTTAGAATATAATGTTAGAGTTACTCTTTATCAGGTTAGAATATAATGAAAGTGTTTTTTTTTATGTTATAATGTTAGAGTTACTCTTTATCAGGTTAGAATATAATGTTAGAGTTACTCTTTATCAGGTTAGAATATAATGTTAGAATTGCTCTTTTTTATGTTAGAATATAATGTTAGAGTTACTCTTTTTCAGGTTAGAATATTATGTTAGAGTTACTCTTTATCAGGTTAGAATATAATGTTAGAGATACTCTTCATTATGTTAGAATGTAATGTTAGAGTTACTCTGTATCAGGTTAGAATATAATGTTAGAGTTACTCTTTATCAGGTTAGAATATGATGTTAGAGTTACTCTTTATTATGTTAGAATGTAATGTTAGAGTTACTCTTTGTCGGGTTAGAATATAATGTTAGAGTTACTCTTTATTATGTTAGAATATAATGTTAGAGTTACTCTTTATCAGGTTAGAATATAATGTTAGAGTTACTCTTTATCAGGTTAGATTATAATGTTAGAGTTACTCTTTATTATCTTAGAATATAATGTTAGAGTTGCTCTTTATCAGGTAAGAATATAATGTTAGAGTTGTTCTTTATCAAGTTAGAATGTAATGTTAGAGTTACTCTTTGTCGGGTTAGAATATAATGTTAGTGTTACTCTTTATGTTAGAATATAATGTTAGAGTTACTCTTTATCAGGTAAGAATACAATGTTAGAGTTGCTCTTTTTTATGTTATAATGTTATAGTAACCGTTTATCAGGTTAGAATATGATGTTAGAGTTACTCTTTATCAGGTTAGAATATAATGTTAGAGTTACTCTTTATCAGGTTAGAATATAATGTTAGAGATACTCTTCATTATGTAAGAATATAATGTTAGAGTTACTCTTTATCAGGTTAGAATATAATGTTAGAGTTGCTCTTTATTATGTTAGAATATAATGTTAGAATTGCTCTTTTTTATGTTAGAATATAATGTTAGAGTTACTTTTTATCAGGTTAGAATATAATGTTAGAGTTACTCTTTATTATGTTAGAATATAATGTTAGTGCCACTTTTTATCAGGTGAGAATATAATGTTAGAGTTACTCTTTATCAGGTTAGAATATAATGTAAGAGTTACTCTTTATCAGGTTAGAATATAATGTTAGTGTTACTCTTTATCAAGTTAGAATATAATGTTAGAGTTACTCTTTATCAGGTTAGAATATAATGTTAGAGTTACTCTTCATTATGTAAGAATGTAATGTTAGAGTTACTCTTTATTGTGTTAGAATATAATGTTAGAGTTACTCTTTATCAGGTTAGAATATAATGTTAGAGATACTCTTCATTATGTTAGAATGAAATGTTAGAGTTACTCTTTATCAGGTTAGAAATGATGTTAGAGTTACTCTTTATCAGGTTAGAATATAATGTTAGTGTTACTCTTTGTCAGGTTAGAATATAATGTTAGAGTTACTCTTTATCAGGTTAGAATATAATGTTAGAGATACTCTTCATTATGTAAGAATGTAATGTTAGAGTTACTCTTTATTGTGTTAGACTATAATGTTAGAGTTATCCTTTATCAGGTTAGAATATTATGTTAGAGTTACTCTCTATCAGGTTAGAATATAATGTTAGAGATACTCTTTATCAGATTAGAATATAATGTTAGAGTTACTCTTTATTATGTTAGAATATAATGTTAGAGTTACTCTTTTTTATGTTAGAATATAATGTTAGAGTTACTCTTTATCAGGTAAGAATACAATGTTTGAGTTACTCTTTATCAGGTTATAATAGAATGTTAGAGTTACTCTTTATGTTAGAATATAATGTTAGAGTTACTCTTTATCAGGTTAGAATATAATGTTAGAGTTACTCTTTATCAGGTTGGAATATAATGCTAGAGTTACTCTTTTTCAGGTTAGAATATTATGTTAGAGTTACTCTTTATCAGGTTAGAATATAATGTTAGAGATACTCTTCATTATGTTAGAATGTAATGTTAGAGTTACTCTCTATCAGGTTAGAATATAATGTTAGAGTTACTCTTTATCAGGTTAGAATATGATGTTAGAGTTACTCTTTATTATGTTAGAATGTAATGTTAGAGTTACTCTTTGTCGGGTTAGAATATAATGTTAGAGTTACTCTTTATCAGGTTAGAATATAATGAAAGTGTTTTTTTTATGTTATAATGTTAGAGTTACTCTTTATTATGTTAGAATGTAATGTTAGAGTTACTCTTTGTCGGGTTAGAATATAATGTTAGAGTTACTCTTTATCAGGTTAGAATATAATGAAAGTGTTTTTTTTATGTTATAATGTTAGGGTTACTCTTTATCAGGTTAGAATATAATGTGAGAGTTACTCTTTATCAGGTTAGAATATAATGTTAGAGTTACTCTTTATCAGGTTAGAATATAATGTTAGAGTTACTCTTTTTTATGGTAGAATATAATGTTAGAGCTACTCTTTATCAGGTCAGAATATAATGTTAGAGTTACTCTTTATCAGGTTAGAATATAATGTTAGAGTTACTCTTTATCAGGTTAGAATATAATGTTAGAGATACTCTTCATTATAATAGAATGTAATGTTAGAGATACTCTTCATTATGTAAGAATGTAATGTTAGAGTTACTCTTTATCAGGTAAGAATACAATGTTAGAGTTGCTCTTTTTTATTTTAGAATATAATGTTAGAGTTACTCTTTATCAGGTTAGAATATGATGTTAGAGTCACTCTTTATCAGGTTAGAATATAATGTTAGAGTTACTCTTTATGTTAGAATATAATGTTAGAGTTACTCTTTATCAGGTTAGAATATAATGTTAGAGTTACTCTTTATCAGGTTGGAATATAATGCTAGAGTTACTCTTTTTCAGGTTAGAATATTATGTTAGAGTTACTCTTTATCAGGTTAGAATATAATGTTAGAGATACTCTTCATTATGTTAGAATGTAATGTTAGAGTTACTCTCTATCAGGTTAGAATATAATGTTAGAGTTACTCTTTATCAGGTTAGAATATGATGTTAGAGTTACTCTTTATTATGTTAGAATGTAATGTTAGAGTTACTCTTTGTCGGGTTAGAATATAATGTTAGAGTTACTCTTTATCAGGTTAGAATATAATGAAAGTGTTTTTTTTTATGTTATAATGTTAGAGTTACTCTTTATTATATTAGAATATAATGTTAGAGTTACTCTTTATTATATTAGAATATAATGTTAGGGTTACTCTTTATCAGGTTAGAATATAATGTGAGAGTTACTCTTTATCAGGTTAGAATATAATGTTAGAGTTACTCTTTATCAGGTTAGAATATAATGTTAGAGTTACTCTTTTTTATGATAGAATATAATGTTAGAGCTACTCTTTATCAGGTCAGAATATAATGTTAGTGTTACTCTCTATCAGGTTAGAATATAATGTTAGAGTTACTCTTTATCAGGTTAGAATATAATGTTAGAGTTACTCTTTTTTATGATAGAATATAATGTTAGAGCTACTCTTTATCAGGTCAGAATATAATGTTAGTGTTACTCTCTATCAGGTTAGAATATAATGTTAGAGTTACTCTTTATCAGGTTAGAATATAATGTTAGAGATACTCTTCATTATAATAGAATGTAATGTTAGAGATACTCTTCATTATGTAAGAATGTAATGTTAGAGTTACTCTTTATCAGGTTAGAATATGATGTTAGAGTCACTCTTTATCAGGTTAGAATATAATGTTAGAGTTACTCTTTATCAGGTTGGAATATAATGTTAGAGATACTCTTCATTATGTTAGAATGTAATGTTAGAGTTACTCTTTATCATGTTAGAATAAAATGTTAGAGTTACTCTTTATCAGGTTAGAATATAATGTTAGAGTTACTCCCAGCTGATGTCTGTGGGTTTATCCTCAGAGTTTTTCAGAGGTAATAATCAGACATGAGGATCCACCTCTAAACCAGTATAGTTCACTGGACAGAGATTAAAGTGAACCTAGATTAGAATAAAGGTTTCTGCTCTTTATTAATAATGCAGATATTTTTTTAAAGTCAGACTATCCGTGTTAAAGTTCCCACAGATGTTAGATAACAGTTGACAATCCTGTTAATTATTTATGAGTGGACGTTTTTACACAACACTCTGGTCCCTCTGTTACTGAAGACTTCAGTCAGTTTTACTAGTCTTTCTGTAGATCTTTGACCCTTTTATTTATTTATTTAATCAAACATTGTCCATGTCACAATGTCAGAACCCTCTTTAATGTCAACGTGAAACAGATTTCTACAGAGTGATGTTAAATAAAACTGTAATGATAAATCAGTGAGTGGATGAATATTCCTCTGCTTTAACGTGACTGAGCTGATCCAGCAGAGGTCCAGACAGTTGGTGCTAATAGTCTCAGTTAGTGATCGTGGTATAAAAACACCTGTGTCTGGAAGGTCCAGTATTCCTGGCTACCATTACACCATGAAGACAAAAGAACACTCAGAGAAAAGGTTATTGAAAAGTCTAAGTCAGAGGATGGAGTCAGAAACATCTCCAAGTCTCTGAACATCCCCCAGAGTTCAGTTAAATCCATCATGAAGAAATGAAGGAATATGTCACATGTGTAAATCTGCCTAGATCAGACCGTCCTCACAGACTGAGTGGGCGTGCAAGAAGGAGACTAGTGAGAGAGGACACCAAGACACCTATGACTACTCTGAAGGAGTTCCAAGCTTCAGCAGCTGAGATGGAGAGACTCTGCAGACGACAACTGTTGGCCGGGTTCTTCACCAGTCAGAGCTTTAGAGAAAGACACTGTTGAAGAAAACTCAGATTCAATCTGGACTAGAGTTCACCAGAAGGACTGTGGGAGACTCCATGGTCAAGAGGAAGAAAGGTCTTTGGTCTGATGAGACCAGAATGGAGCTTTGAGACCATCAGACAAGACGCCAAACACTGACATCACCACAAACACACCATCCCCACTGTGGAGCACGCTGGTGGCAGCATCATGCTGTGGGGATGCTTCTCAGCAGCTTGCCCTGGAGGGTTCGTAAAGGTAGAGGATAAAATGAATCCTGGAGGTCAATCTTCTTCAGTCTGACGGAGAACTAGGCCTTAGAGAAGATTTATTCTCTAGTCAGACATTGAGCCGAAGCATCTAGAGAAAGCTACACAGGAATGGTTTAAAGACGACAAGGAGAATGTTCTGGAGTGGCCGAGTCAAAGACCTCAGTCCAGGAGAGATTAGGGTCTGGACTTTAATGGGGACTTCAGTCCTGATCCCTGATCAACCTGACAGAGCTTGAGCACTTTATCAAAGAAGAATGGAGTAAAATTCCAGAGTCCAGATGTTTGATCCTGACTGAGACCTATCCACACAGACTCAGAGACTGAGACCTATCCACACAGACTCAGAGACTGAGACCTATCCACACAGACTCAGAGACTGAGACCTATCCACACAGACTCAGAGACTGAGACCTATCCACACAGACTCAGAGACTGAGACCTATCCACACAGACTCAGGGAGACTGAGACCTATCCACACAGACTCAGAGACTGAGACCTATCCACACAGACTCAGAGACTGAGACCTATCCACACAGACTCAGGGAGACTGAGACCTATCCACACAGACTCAGAGACTGAGACCTATCCACACAGACTCAGTGAGACTGAGACCTATCCACACAGACTCAGAGACTGAGACCTATCCACACAGACTCAGAGACTGAGACCTATCCACACAGACTCAGAGACTGAGACCTATCCACACAGACTCAGGGAGACTGAGACCTATCCACACAGACTCAGAGACTGAGACCTATCCACACAGACTCAGGGAGACTGAGACCTATCCACACAGACTCAGAGACTGAGACCTATCCACACAGACTCAGAGACTGAGACCTATCCACACAGACTCAGAGACTGAGACCTATCCACACAGACTCAGAGACTGAGACCTATCCACACAGACTCAGAGAGACTGAGACCTATCCACACAGACTCAGAGAGACTGAGACCTATCCACACAGACTCAGAGACTGAGACCTATCCACACAGACTCAGAGAGACTGAGACCTATCCACACAGACTCAGAGCTGAGACTGAGACCTATCCACACAGACTCAGAGACTGAGACCTATCCACACAGACTCAGAGCTGAGACTGAGACCTATCCACACAGACTCAGAGCTGAGACTGAGACCTATCCACACAGACTCAGAGACTGAGACCTATCCACACAGACTCAGAGACTGAGACCTATCCACACAGACTCAGATGGACTGAGACTGCAGACAGAGGAGACTCTACTAAAGACTGACTAGAAGGAGGAATATTTATGCACTCACTGATATTATATTACTGATTCTTATTTAGTGATATTACTTTGTAGAAATTTGGTTTCACATTGACACTAAAGAGGGTTTTTGTCAAAAAGGTTAATGATATTGACTGTGATAGATTAATAAAATCAATGATAGAGTAAAACCTCTGAGGAGTGAATCCTTAAAAGCTACTGTCCCTTCTAGAGCTGTGCCCTGCTGATGCTGGTATAGTGTAATGTGCTCCATCCCTGCTGTTGTCAGGTTTACTGAGGTCTGCTCTGTCTCATCAGTATTAACATTTGGTGCCTCTGCTTCTCCTCCCAGCTGTTCAAACACCCTAAGTATGTGTCCAGTCAGAGGATCGCCGTGTTTCTCAGCATGCACGATGAAGTACACACTGAGGAAATCATCAGAGCCGTGTTCAAAGAGGGGAAGAGCTGCTTCATCCCCCGATATGAGAGCAGCTCCAGTCACATGGACATGCTGCAGCTGAGGAGTCTGGAGGACATGAGGGCGCTGCCGCTGACGTCCTGGAACATCAGACAGCCTGCAGATGACGACCACAGCAGAGAGGAGGCGCTGTCTGCAGGTGAGCCCATGCTAAAGGACAGGTACAACCCGGTTCCAAAAAAGACGGGGCGCTGTGTAAATGTAAATAACAACAGAAGTCAGTGATTATTAGATCTCCAAAACCAGGGCTGGAGTCTGGGTTCAGGTCCAACCTGAGGGCCTAACAGGGTCCACATTTAACCCGAAACTGTCAACGTAATTTTCACCACTGATGAAAAATGGAAAAAAAGAACTGATGATAGATGACTGTGACATTAAAAAAAGCCAAAATTATACATTTAAAGTCTCAAAATCTGAGATAAAAAGACAAACGTATTAGTTAAAAAGGTCAAAGCATGAAATTAAAATGTAAAATTAAGTTTGTAAAAGGCAAAAATATTAAATTTGAAATTTGAAATCACAACTTTTATAGCTCAAAATATGAGATAAAATTAAAAAAACAAGTTTTAAACATCAAAATAAGAAATAAAATTAGAAATCATGAGTTTAAAAAGTCAAAATATGTCATACAATTTGAAATCAGAAGTTTAAAGGGTAAAAGTATGAGATAAAATTCGAATCATGGGTTTTAAATATTTTAGTTTTTAAAGGGCAAAATACAGGATTAAAGTCTCGGTTAGGAGTTGAAAAGATAAAATTCAAAATCATGAGTTGAAAAGGTCACTTAAATTTAAAAATGTCTTTCTAAAAGGTCAAAATATGAAATTAAAAGCCAAAATTATAAGTTTAAGTTCTGATTTTGAGATGCAAAATTGAAAATTTGACATGAAAACAGAAAAATGATTTCATTTTCCCACCTTCTTGGCTTTTTAACTCATCATTTTTCTCTTTCCTTTTTCTAATCTGGATGACTTAACAAGGATGTTTCAAACCAACAAGGTCAAACTGACATTTTTATACAGGAGGAAATCTGCAGACCTCATACAGGTGGGCCAGTTAGAATAAAAATGGGTTCTGATCATGCAGGCCAGATTTGGCCCCCGGGCCTTGACTTTGACACCCCTGTTCTAAAACATATCTGATCCACAATAGAACAGAGACAGCAGGTCAGAGGTTAAACTCAGACAATTGAACATTTCAGGAAAATATTTAAGAGTGGCAACAATGGGCAAAAAATAGGAAACAAGTGGTATTTGATGACAAAAGGTAGCTATGATGGGTGAGAATTGGTAGCAAAAATGGTGAAAAGGGGCAAAATGGGATAGAAGTGGCAAAAAATGGGTCAACAGTTGTCAAAAAAAGTGTCAAAATTGGTAAAAAGGTAGGAGAAAGTGGCATTTAATGGCAAAAGGTAGTTTAAATGGGTGAAAAGGGGCACAGAAGTTTCCCTCTGTTGAGGTTTTCTGGGGGAATAATATAGTAATAATATTTGAAATTAAGACCACAAATTTCACAAATTTATTTTCATAAATAATCATACAATAGTCACACGTTGAGTGTCACTGCTTTAAAAGCTCTCTCTACTTTCAGCATTGATAGTTCCTTTCCAGATGTCAGAGCTGCCCACGCCATAGGCACTAATGCACCCATACCATCAGAGATGCAGGCTTTAGACCTGAGCCAGGAGAACCAGCTGGATGCTCCAGATCCTCTTTAGTCCACAGGACACAGTTCTGTGGTTTCCTCTGACCACAGAACAGTTTTCCATGTTTCCTCTGACCACAGAACAGTTTTCCATGTTTCCTCTGACCACAGAACAGTTTTCCATGTTTCCTCAGTCCATGTTAAATGAGCTTTGGTCCAGAGAAGACGGACCACGGTGTTTCTGGATCCTGTTCACATATGGCTTCTTCTCTCCATGATCAGCTTTAACTGTCATTGGTGGATGGCACGGCCAACTGTGTTGACAGACGATGATTTCTGGAATGTTCCTGAGCCCATGCAGTGATTTCACTACAGAGTCATGTCTGTCTTTAACGACGTGGCCCCTGGGGGCCCCTGAGGGCCCCTTCAGCCTCGTCCCTTGCTCTCAGAGATTTGTCCAGATTCTCTGTTGATGATATTCTGGACTGTACATGGAGGAGATTCAGAGTCTGGGGAACATTTTTATGAAATGATTCCCTGAGTTTTAGACTCAGTTTTTCACAGATCGTTGAACCTCTGCCCATCTTTACTCCTGAGAGACTCTGCCTCTCTAAAATGCTCCTTTTATACCCAGTCATGATCTGACCTGATGACAATTAACCTGATTAGTTGTGAAATGCTCCTCCAGCTGTTTTCCATCCTATAGTCGCCCCATCTCTACCTTTTCAGACGTGTTGCTGCCATCAGAGTCTAAAGGAGCTCATGTTTTTCCTGAGATGGTGAAACGTCTCATTTCAGCCTCTGATAGGTTGTTTCTGTTCTCCTTTCAATAGAATATGGAGCCCAGCTTTTCTGGACCTGGGGTTGTGATGAACAGAAAGGTCTGACTGCTACTTGTCGGTGAATCACCTGTGTTTGTGTTAATGGGCTGGTCAGCTGTTCTAAGCTCTCACTGTAGATATTTAACCATGGTCAGTCTGCACACCGCTCTACAAGCTACAGCCCCAGAGAGCCAGGCCTCACAGATACAGGTTGACCTATGTTTGTATTTATTTATCTATTTATTTATTGGTGGAATCATTTCAGACGTAGAAAAACAACAATGATCCATCAGGATGTCTCAGAGATCAGGTCTGAGCTCTGCTGTTTAAATGTGTAAATCTTTGGAATCGACCATGAGAGGAGCTCTGATCAGACCTTGGAGCAGGCGTGTGAACCCTGGCTATAGATGACGTTAGTGGAATTAACTGCAGCTCCTGATTGGATCAGCTGTTTCTGCTCCACTGCAGGTTCATGCTGTAAGACAGAGACTGGCCACTAGGTGGAGCTGTGGTTTCAAACAAAGGTTTACTGCAGACACCGAGTTGATCTGACTCTGAGGAGAATTCACCAGACCGTTTATCCGTATTATTACTACTCTGTTGATCAGCATCAGGTCAAAGGTCATAAATAGATCACAGAGAGGCAATGGCAGCCAGATCTCTGAGTCTATAGAGGGTTTTATTCCTGTGTAAAGCACCGTAGCAGTCAGTCTCATTCAGACATGAGGAGCAGACGCTCAGGTTCATGATGATGGAACAGTAGAGTTCAGCTCCTGACAGCAGGTTTCAGATCTCTCCTGGTGTTTTAACTCTGAAATATTATACAGTTCCTAACAAATGTATTAGCCACCCTAAAGTCAGGTTTCTGCTACAGCTGCCCTAAATTAACAGCATTGGTAATTACCAAAATCATTTTGATGTTTCTGCAATGGTTAATATGTAGAAGCTCTTTAACCCAAATGATATTTTTAATGCTAAAATAGAATTATTATTGTTATCCATGAATTTTCACATTTACTGATTTACAAAAAACTGAAAAAATAATAAAGCACATTAATATTTATGATCAGTATGTCAGATTATAGTTATTTACTGTCATTCCTGAACAGAAAAATGAGTTTTAGCGCTTGAATGTTATGCTTGATTCATTTCTGACTTCTCAGAGAAGCCCAGTGAGCCGGCTCACATTTGGGTGAATTCAGTTTGAAATTCCTCATTCCTGTTCAAAATGGTAAAATGTGGAGAGCTGACTGAAAATGAAAGAGTCCGCATTAAAGCACTTCATGATGCTGGATGGTCTCTGAGACAGATATGACAGCTGGTCTACTGTACATGTAAATTTACATGTGCCTGTTTAACAGATGGACAGTTAGCATACAGTGCTGCATGATGCACTGTCTAACGCTGCAGTAAGGACCTTGGCTGTAGTGTCTGTAGTTGCTGCATAGTTGCAGTACTGATGTACAGTCAGATGAACTCCCAGGGCACACCAGTAGACAACCACTGGTTTACTCTGGCTGAAATGGGACATTTTTTACCTTGTAGATATTTTACATTTTTAATTTTGTGCTATTTTATTTTTTTTACCTGCTTTCTAAAACATTTTAGTTTACTGGAAGTTTTCAGATTGAAGTAGATGTAAATGTTAAAATGTTATAAAGTTACTTAATAGAAGTCTGGACATCTTTGAAGTGTGCTCCTTTTTCAGAGACTGATAGTCCAGTGTTTTATTCTTTCCTAAAGGTATGGCCGTCATGTTGAATCTAAATATGTGTTATTGCCCGTCGCTAGCATAAAGGCAGACGTTTTCAGACTTCTGTACCTCCTGACGGTGTTAAACTCTGACTCCTCAGGGGGGCTGGACCTGATCCTGATGCCTGGGCTGGGCTTCGACCGCTCAGGGAACCGTCTGGGGCGAGGGAAAGGTTTCTACGACACGTACCTGGAGCGCTGCATCAGACACCCCAGAGGGAAACCCTACACCATCGCCCTGGCCTTCAAGGAGCAGCTGTGTGAGGAGATCCCCGTGGACGCCAACGACGTCCTCATCGACGAAGTCCTGTACGAGGAAGACCATTGACTCTTCATCAGCGTGGCCGGTCCAGGGTCCCAGTTTAACTGAAGCTAGACCTCGGTCTAAGTCTGAGTGCAAACGGTTCAGGTCCTTCAGCAGAACACGGCCCTATGTGAGGTAAACCCACGCTCACCTGGCTAAAGGTGAGACATCAGGTCTGTCCCAGACCACATTTAGACCAGATCAGGGACTGGGCCGGATTATTTCACATTCTGCTGTCAGTAGAGAATCATAAATGTGAGAGAAGACAGAAAAGGTCTGATGTCTGTAAATGTCTGCGGTCAATAAACCTGAAGAGAGGAGGAGAGGTGTGGTCGTCTCTCATCTTTACACTCCTACAGTTTAGACCTTTAGGAAGGACCAACGTTCACACGTCCTCCTGGCAGCCGTGATGATAAACACCAACTTATCCTGATTAAATCTGCACTTTAAGCATAAATATCCCAGTTTGGTATGTCAGAGAAAAATCCGAGTCAGTTTGACAAATGAGCAGAATCAGCCTGACAGGGAACGGTCTGAACTCTGATCAACTCAAGCAGTGATTCTCTAAATCTGTAGACGTGTCAACAACTGAAATGACTTCAGTGAAAATGTTCCAGTTAAATGAAACAAAACAGGATTGAACGAAGAAGTTAGGACATGTTTAAAAGCAGGTCATTACAGGACATGCATGAACATTTTCATGGTCATCTCTGCAGGATTTGTCTGAATATCTCTGGAGGATCAGCTTCGTTTATGGGGTGAGGACATAACTACGTGGAAATCTTTAGTAAAAAGACAGAAATG
>NC_054865.1:59017159-59032159 GCF_018320785.1 Cheilinus undulatus | reverse complement strand
AGTGCCAAAGAGCACAGTGCTCCGTCAGCTCTCTCTGAGAGTTCGTTTTTACTCTGTTTGCCTCTCTGTTCCTGTCCTTGTCCATAAATTTAATGCTTTATGAAAAGAGGCCAATTTTCATGGATAGAAGGAATTTCCCCTCAAATAACAGCATGTTGGCTCAGTATCTCTGTGCCAGACCCTTCCTGTGCGTCATGACGCGCATCAGAGCAGTGGAGACGCTGATACTGTCTGCAGCTGTGAGGAGCGTTAAAGCTTCTGTGCACATTTATGGACTGTGCCCTGTTTACTAACTTAAACAGGTTTAGTGCAAAAATTAAATTCAGACCTGATCCCAACACAGCCCTCTAACTCAGTTCTTTTAGTAGAGCTAACAGGATCATTCTGGTTAAAAACTGCTGCAGGTGCTCTTGAAATATGTCTGTAATTAATTATTTCCTAAAGTGTTTCTAACCCTACGTTTCTGACTCTGTTTTTGGCATTATGATAATTTAAATCCTGTGTGGTGGAGAGTTCATCACTCAGAGGGGGAGCCATGGGGGGGCTTGTGGGGTCTGTGCCCCTAATGTTAACTCAAAAGCCCAGAATCTTTACCTCTGGTGAAAGTGCGTTATCTCTGATAACTGATGAATGTTAAAGGAACTGTCTTTGATTTTGATAACAGACTGACCCTGCTGATCACAACATGGAAAATTCATTCTTGTGGCCAAACTGAAAAAACCCAAATCAGATGTTTTTTTGTTTTTTTTTACTTTGAAAAGCTTAAAAGCACATGCTTAAGAATAAATAAAAACCTTACATTAATATTTCTGCATTTTTTTAAGAAACATGACCCTCCACAATGACACAGCAGCTGCAGTACCTCCTTAGACAGGTATTTAGAGTGTAATTCATCTGCCAAAAAAGGGAACACAACATAAATAAAGTTAAAGACAAATTTGATTAATTGTCCCATTATTATTTATATTTTTATCGATATCGTGATAATATCATTATCGTGACATTTTTTGGCCACGATAATCGTGAAGTGAAAATCTGATATTGTCACAGCCCTAGTTTAAATAAATATCAACTTCAGCAGTGTTGGGCGTAACGTTACAGTTACTCCGTTACTTTTATTGGTAACTAGTAGTGTAACGCGTTTCTTTTCAAAATGAATAACGCCGTTACCGTTACTGGGAATTTAGAGCACACGTTACTCGTTACTTTTACAGCTGACAACTCGTTGATGAAGGTTAGCAAACATCCGGTTCGGCAGACGACGTGACAGAGAGGTGAGCACATCAGCATCCTGGGAGAGAGAACAGCCTCTGCAGAAACAAACAAACAAACAGGCAGTGAAGCACACACACACACACACACGTCATGGCTGAGCACTCCAGCGTGAGCTCTCTGTCTTGGAAACACCAGAATTACTTTTACCTCCTTGGGATAAAGGACAACAAAGAACAGGGAAGTAAACCTTCCCACCTCCACGAACAGCAATTTTAACTTCACGAAATACTGAGTTAAACAACACGCTTCAGCTAAACTAATTTCCGGAGAGCTAAAGACACCGCTAACCCAGGTACAGCTCATGTTAGCTGGGCAGAGCGAGCAGGGAGGAACCGCCCCATCTAAACAACCCAAGACTGGATTTAATTCGCCGCCAGCTGCAGAGTGTCACTAAGGAAGCACTGAACAGACTGATAGCAAGGTATGCTGTTAAAGACACGCTTCTGATATAAGCTGAAAAATAAGAGAAAAAGATAAGACGGGATAGGACCACCATGTAAGAAGATATTCAGAGAGCAGCGGGGATTTAATCTTTACTGTCAGTAGAGTAGCCTGGATCTATCTGAGACTGCTGAAACACTGTTAAAATGCTTTAACACTGTCAAAACTTGAGAAACATCTCTACTGAGTTCTATTTCACCACTGTCCAACATAATGATGATGCTACAGTGTTACATAACATTTGACTTATTTCCTCTCACACTGTCAGAACTACACAAATTAATGTGATGTGTACAATAATGAGGACTCAAGTAAAAAAAGTAACGCCTGAGTTACTTTTCAAAGTAACTAGTCACTTTTACAAAGCAGTAACTCAGTTACTAACTCAGTTACTTTTTGCAAGCGGTAACTAGTAACTGTAACTAGTTACTATTTTTCAGTAACTTGCCCGACACTGAACTTTAGTAATCTATATGTACTCATTTTTTGCCTTTTACCCAAAACAATTACCAGCCTTATCTTACAGTAGGGTATGCAGGTTAATCTTTTAACACTGGTATTGGATCAGTATCGGTATCGGTCGATATCCAAAGCCCAGGTATCAGAATCAGTATCGGGACCAGAAAAGGTGGATCGATGCATCCCTACAGAGGAAATCTCAGGACAAGGATGAGAAAGCTGCGCCTTAAAACAGTGAGCCAGGAGCTCAGAACGTTCAAATGTGCTCCTGACTTTTGTAACAACAATGACTCCATAGGTCACTGATCATCAACTGGCGGCCCGGGGGCCACATCAGGCCCCCCGAAGCATCCTGTCCGCCCCCAAAGATCGTTAAATTCAGAAAAGGAGGAAAAGGAGATTTTCAGAGTATCCTTTGGCTTTAAATGTCTGCAGCTGTTAAATCCATCCCACAAAAAATAACATTGAAATAGTTTTAGAAAGACTGAACATTTGATCTGTTTTTACAGAGATTTACTGTCATTATTAGTAAGTATTTTAAAAAGGGTTAAGGTTGGCAGAAGAGCTGCAAAAATGACCTGATAAAGTGGTGAAAAGAGGTTAAAATGTGGCAAAAAAATTGTAAAAAAGGATAAAAGGTACCAGAAATTGGTTACACATGGCAAAAACATGGTGCAAGAAAGAAATGAAAAGGGTTCAAAATGGAAAAATTGATAAAAGAGTGGCACAAAGGGGATAAAACGTGCAGGAAAAGTGGTTAACATTGGGTTAAAATCTTTTTCCAAAATTGGGTTAAAGAGGCAACAATGGGCAAAAGTATCAACGATGGCTGAAAAGTGGGAAGAATCGGTTTAAAAGTTGCAAAAATGTTTTAAAAAAGTAATGAAAAGGGGTTAAAGAGTGGCAAAATAGAAGAAAAGTGGCAAAACTTGGATAAAAGTGTCACAAAGGGGGTAAAACATGCAGGAAAAGGGTTCTGAATTGGGTTAAAATCTTTCAGAAATTGTTTCAAAGAGGCAAAAAGTATCAAAAATGGGTTCAAAGTGGGAAAAAGTGGTTAATATAGTTGCTAAATGGCAGCTGTGGAGGCCGTTCTCTGTGATTTCAGGGGTCCGGGGTCTGCTGTCAGGTCTGCTGCGTTAGGATAACAGCGATCCATCTCACTGCTAATGAAGAAAATAAAACATTTCTTTAGTTTAGTGTATTTAAAGTCCAGCCCCACAGTTTCTGTTGAGACTAAATCTGGCCCTGGTGCAGATGTGCTTGATGACCCCTGCCATAGGTAAACCGCCGTTTTTAGTTCAGAGAAGGAGAAAAGCTGTTAAAAGTGGCTGTCCTGGCCTGGTTGACACCTTTAACAGTTTTTCTCCTTCATGATGCGAAATCTATGGAGCTAAATTCATGACATGAATATCCATGTTTCTGGAGGAAATATAGAAAAATACATGTCCAATAAATCAGCTGAGCTTCAGCACATGGCCTTCACCATGTCTGCATACGTTGGTTGCTGCCCTGTGATTGGCTGATCAGTTAAATAGGTGTACCTAATGAAGTGAGGGTTTGTTTCTGAGCTCCTCTCTGTCATAAACCAGCTCCTATCCTGTCAGTACATCTAATAAAGCATGCATGCTGCAGGACGCCATCGCTCCAACACCTCCTCCTCCGTCTCTCCGCTCAGCCGGGCCTCCAGGGCTCGCCGTGTTTCATTAAACAGCCGTGATTTTTTTCGTTCTCTGAAACGCAGCCTCCATTTTCACTCAGACCTCACGGCTGACCTTGAGATGGAAAACACAAGTGGTGTCTTCCTCCCAGCCAAGACTCCCTCTGAGCGTGCTCAGAGTGATTACTGCAGGCAGACAGAGACGGTGGAATATTCCACCTGTCTGTTTTCACCTGTCTGCAGCTGGAAGGACTGACGCCCTACTTTAGGAACTCTAAAGGTACCACTGATCCATCCACGCTCCACCCATCCCTGGAAGAAGTCCTGAACACTTTATCTTCAGCAGGAGAGCTCCGTTTAAAAACATCATCAGAGAAATATCAGGAATATTCACGTTTCTGTTAGCCTGTGCTTATTCGCTCACCCACCAGGTGTCACTGTCTGACCGTTTCAAACACTGCATCTTTGATTCTGCAGAAATAAAAACTCTGATTTATAAGCTTTTTAAAACAATGCTAAAGTACATGACATGTCTGTCCAAGCCAAATATCAAACCCTTCCATTTAAAAATGTTATATTTTCATGTTCTGTGCTAACATTTGTCCTCAGTGAAGGACCAGTGAGTTTGGCTTTGTTTCCAGGAACGAGTCCAGACCAGCAGAGAACAGAAGCAGACTCCAGACTCTATTACGGCTGTGTGTCGCTGCTCCTCCTCTCAGTCCTGCTGTCAGGGTTTGGACTCGTCAGTGAGACTCTCACTGTAGGCTGGCCCTGTTTGGGTTAACGAAGGCAACGGCACAGATTCCTGTTGATCTAGAGCAGGGGTTCTTAACCTTTTCAGCCCACGACCCCCAAAATAAAGGTGTCAGACACCAGGGACCCCCAAAATAAAGGTGTCAGACACCAGGGACCCCCAAAATAAAGGTGTCAGACACCAGGGACCCCCAAAATAAAGGTGTCAGACACCAGGGACCCCCAAAATAAAGGTGTCAGAGACCAGGGACCCCCAAAATAAAGGTGTCAGAGACCAGGGACCCCCAAAATAAAGGTGTCAGACACCAGGGACCCCCAAAATAAAGGTGTCAGACACCAGGGATCTCCAAAATAAAGGTGTCAGACACCAGGGACCCCCAAAATAAAGGTGTCAGACACCAGGGATCTCCAAAATAAAGGTGTCAGACACCAGGGACCCCCAAAATAAAGGTGTCAGACACCAGGGACCCCCAAAATAAAGGTGTCAGACACCAGGGACCCCCAAAATAAAGGTGTCAGACACCAGGGACCCCCAAAATAAAGGTGTCAGACACCAGGGACCCCCAAAATAAAGGTGTCAGACACCAGGGACCCCCAAAATAAAGGTGTCAGACACCAGGGACCCCCAAAATAAAGGTGTCAGACACCAGGGACCCCCAAAATAAAGGTGTCAGACACCAGGGACCCCCAAAATAAAGGTGTCAGACACCAGGGCACCCCAAAATCAAGGTGTCAGAGACCAGGGACCCCCAAAATAAAGGTGTCAGACACCAGGGACCCCCAAAATAAAGGTGTCAGACACCAGGGACCCCCAAAATAAAGGTGTCAGAGACCAGGGACCCCCAAAATAAAGGTGTCAGACACCAGGGACCCCCAAAATAAAGGTGTCAGACACCAGGGATCTCCAAAATAAAGGTGTCAGACACCAGGGACCCCCAAAATAAAGGTGTCAGACACCAGGGACCCCCAAAATAAAGGTGTCAGACACCAGGGACCCCCAAAATAAAGGTGTCAGACACCAGGGACCCCCAAAATAAAGGTGTCAGAGACCAGGGACCCCCAAAATAAAGGTGTCAGACACCAGGGACCCCCAAAATAAAGGTGTCAGACACCAGGGACCCCCAAAATAAAGGTGTCAGAGACCAGGGACCCCCCAAAATAAAGGTGTCAGAGACCTGGGACCCCCCAAAATAAAGGTGCCAGAGACCAGGGACCCCCAAAATAAAGGTGCCAGAGACCAGGGACCCCCAAAATTGAAGGTGTCAGAGACCAGGGACCCCCCAAAATAAAGGTGTCAGAGACCAGGGACCCCATAAAATAAAGGTGTGAGAGACCAGGGCCCCCCAAAATAAAGGTGTCCGACACCAGGGACCACCTACATAAAGGTGTCAGACACCAGGGACCCCCAAAATAAAGGTGTCAGAGACCAGGGACCCCCAAAATAAAGGTGTCAGACACCAGGGACCCCCAAAATAAAGGTGTCAGAGACCAGGGACCCCCAAAATAAAGGTGTCAGACACCAGGGACCTCCAAAATAAAGGTGTCAGACACCAGGGACCCCCAAAATAAAGGTGTCAGACACCAGGGACCCCCAAAATAAAGGTGTCAGACACCAGGGACCCCCAAAATAAAGGTGTCAGACACCAGGGACCCCCAAAATAAAGGTGTCAGAGACCAGGGACCCCCAAAATAAAGGTGTCAGAGACCAGGGACCCCCAAAATAAAGGTGTCAGAGACCAGGGACCCCCCAAAATAAAGGAGCCAGATACCAGGGACCCCATAAAATAAAGGTGTCAGAGACCAGGGACCCCGCAAAACAAAGGTGTCAGAGACCTGGGACCCCCAAAATAAAGGTGTCAGACACCAGGGACCCCCAAAATAAAGGTGTCAGACACCAGGGACCCCCAAAATAAAGGTGTCAGACACCAGGGACCCCCAAAATAAAGGTGTCAGAGACCAGGGACCCCCAAAATAAAGGTGTCAGACACCAGGGACCCCCAAAATAAAGGTGTCAGAGACCAGGGACCCCCAAAATAAAGGTGTCAGACACCAGGGACCCCCAAAATAAAGGTGTCAGAGACCAGGGACCCCCAAAATAAAGGTGTCAGACACCAGGGAACACCAAAATAAAGGTGTCAGAGACCTGGGACCCCATAAAATAAAGGTGCCAGAGACCAGGGACCCCCAAAATAAAGATGTCAGAGACCTAGGACCCCGCAAAATAAAGGTGCCAGAGACCAGGGATCCCCCAAAACAAAGGTGTCAGAGACCTGGGACCCCCCAAAATAAAGGTGTCAGAGACCTGGGACCCCCCAAAATAAAGGTGTCAGACACCAGGGACCCCCAAAATAAAGGTGTCAGAGACCAGGGACCCCCAAAATAAAGGTGTCAGACACCAGGGACCCCCAAAATAAAGGTGTCAGACACCAGGGACCCCCAAAATAAAGGTGTCAGACACCAGGGACCCCCAAAATAAAGGTGTCAGAGACCAGTGACCCCCAAAATAAAGGTGTCAGACACCAGGGACCCCCAAAATAAAGGTGTCAGAGACCAGGGACCCCCAAAATAAAGGTGTCAGACACCAGGGACCCCCAAAATAAAGGTGTCAGAGACCAGGGACCCCCAAAATAAAGGTGTCAGACACCAGGGACCCCCAAAATAAAGGTGTCAGAGACCAGGGACCCCCAAAATAAAGGTGTCAGACACCAGGGACCCCCAAAATAAAGGTGTCACAGACAGGGGACCCCCAAATTGAGTCTTCTGGGATTTGAACAGCAGGCCATATTATGATTTACTCTAATTTGCGATTAATTTCCCAGCCCTACTGAGCAGAGCCATGAACACTCTAGAATAGTCATGTGGAGACGAGACCACCTTTCTGGGACCCAGCCAAACTGGGGGCCAGCAAAATCCTGGTCCATTGTAAAGTTAAGCTGTGGTATTTAATATTTAACCTGAATAATAACCACTCCTATCAGAGTAACACATTCTAATTCAGTTGTGAAGTTAGTAGCACTCTTTAAAATGTAACTTCTTTTGTTAAAAACAGAACTAAAAGATGTTATAAACAGCTAAAATGGGTTCATAATGGCAAAAAATGGGGGGAACGGTGATAAAATCAGATTATAAGTAGCAGATAGAAGTGGCAAAGAATGACCAAAAAGTGGAAAAAGTGTGCATATTACGTGGTAAAAGGCGATTAAAAAGTGGCTGACTTGGCATTAAAGTGGTAAAATGGTAAAAGGGGTTAATAGTGGCAATAATGTTTCAACAGAGCCAACAATAGGCAGAGAGTGGTAAGGTTTGGTTTAGAAGTGGCAAAAACAGGCAGAAAAAGTGGTGGAAAGGGTTTAAAATAGGGGTGCACCATATTGGATTTTTGCTGGTATTTTAAACTCATGTTGGCCGATAGCAATATTTCATTACATTTTTCTACTGTAAAAACACCAAATCCATCCTGTACTACACTTATTTTTTTAAATGTTGGTAATCTATTTATTTTAGAAACAGACAAAACCTTAGATTTGAATCAGAAATGAAGGATATATCAGTTTTTGTTTTTTTTTTCAAATACAGCCGTACACTAATGAAAACTTGGAGTAATGTCTTTGGGTTACCAGCCGACATGTTGAGTTTGTTGTTGGTGCACGTCCGGCGTCATTGCGTGTGCTTTATTATGATGTCACATTATCGGCCGTACAGATTGGCATAAATTTTATCATCAGCTGATACCAATAAACTGCCAATAATACTGTGCATCCTTAAAATTGACCCAAAAAATGGGTTTTAAGTTGCAAAAATGGTGTAAAGTGGCAACAGTAAAATTCAAAAATGTTTTTAGTTCTTTAAGGCATCTGAAGACCCCATCTCAGAGTCTCTCAACCCCCAATGGGGTCCAGACCCCAGGGTTGAGAACCCCTGATTTAGAGAGCACTGACAGATAAACTCCCTCCTTACCTGGCTCATCTCCAATCATAGACCAGACCTCAGAGCCGGATCACTCTACAACGCCTGGGTTCAGGACTAAAGACCAGGACTGCTGCAGGGCCTCCCTGAAAACTAGACCCAGTCCGTCCCTGCTGCAATAAAAGACAAATAAAAAAGGATGAACAGATTTTTGAGCTCAGAGGTCAAAGGTCAGTGGAGCGCTTCATGGCCAGGTAGTAGATCTAGTCTGGACCGCTGTGGGTATTTGGACATGGACTCCTGCTGCCACTGCAGACGGCCTGAGAGGATCTTCATGGATGACATCAGAGTTTGCTGATTGGTAGAAACAGTCGGTCTGATTCAGGCTGCAGCGCTCCTCCCTCCTCTGAGGAGTCCTTCATTAAAGTCTGAGGTCCAGAAGGTTCAGATGCATCCAGCTCTGCCTCACAAAGCATGCATGGAGCCTGGAGCAGGTTTAGGATTTAGAACGCCTTTAGAGACCATTTGTCCGTCATCCACCAGAATAAAACGTTGTTTTACAGCAAGCAGCTGGTTTAAGTAAAGACTCCTCAGATCAGTGAAGACTACAGACTCTTCAGATCAGTGAAGACTACAGACTCTTCAGATCAGTGAAGACTACAGACTCTTCAGATCAGTGAAGACTACAGACTCTTCAGATCAGTGAAGACTACAGACTCTTCAGATCAGTGAAGACTACAGACTCTTCAGATCAGTGAAGACTACAGACTCAGATCAGTGAAGACTACAGACTCAGATCAGTGAAGACCACAGGAGATGCAGAGACTGAGCAGAGCTGCTCTGTTAGACAGTAATCACTCCTGTCTATGGTCTGCACTTGTGCATCAGTATCTGTGAATATCTGATACCAAACCTGTATCAGCGGATCATACTGCTGATTAAATGTTTGTTTGCATGTTCTTGTTCTCTACTTCTGTGGTGTTTGTTGATTATCATGGCGTTCTTTGTTTACACCTCTTCTGCTGCTGTAATTTAGTGGAATTCCTCTTCTGGGACTAATAAAGGAATATTTCACCATTCCCAGAGAAACTCTGATCGTTTTACAGACGTGCTGACAGGACTGGGAGTGATGGAAGTGGACTCATCCACACATCCAGCCCTCCATGAGGTTGGTAATGACAGAGCGTGGCGAGTGCAAGCGACTGTCAGCAGAATGAGACTACGGCGTGATGAACGAGGGAGTGATTTTCAATCTGAGCTCTTAACAAGTGTGTAATTCCTCTCATTCATCACGCACTAACACGGTCACTCCCTGCTCAGCCCCGTCATGTGCAGCTAACTCCTGAGGTGTGTGCAGGACGGCGGTCTGAATCTGCAGGACAGTGGTCTGAATCTGCCGGGTTTATTTGAGTTAGCAGCAAAAACCAGTCAGGCAGAAGTGGGACAGAGGTAGAGGAGAAAACAGAAAACAGGGTCTGCACAGCTGCATGCTGTCTGCAGACCTCTGAATCATTGATGAGGATGAGAGAGAGGAGGACCTGACAGCTGTTAGACCACGATGGGGGGGCTTTAGTGAGGCTGGGTCCACATGTAGGTTGGTCCACATGTAGGCCGGTCCACATGTAGGCCGGTCCACATGTAGGCCGGTCCACATGTAGGCAGGTCCCCATGTAGGCCGGTCCACATGTAGGCAGGTCCACATGTAGGCCGGTCCACATGTAGGCAGGTCCATATGTAGGCCGGTCCACATGTAGGCAGGTCCGCATGTAGGCAGGTCCATATGTAGGCCGGTCCGCATGTAGGCAGGTCCGCATGTAGGCAGGTCCGCATGTAGGCAGGTCCACTCAGCCTGGATGATAAAATGATCGTTTAGATTAATCATCAGAGGAGAATCTAGATTTCCTCTCCCTGTCCCTCCTTCTCCAGCTCTGGTTTTCTCCCTCCACCAATCAGGAGCAGAGATAAACACATTTCTCTCTCAGACTATGAAGAGGTAGCCCACTTGGTAGATCTGCTAGTCTTTTAAGCTTTTTTTCCTTTTCTATGGAGTCATTATTGTTGCAAAAATCAGGATTTAAAGATCAGGACTGATTCTGGTCTGAGATTGTCTTCAGTCTCTCCATCCAAACCTCCTCTGTGCTCTAAATGTAGTTCCTGACACCTTCTACATTTCTGAGTGAGCTCCAGACTTTCTCTGCAGCCCGGTCCTCTATGTGGACCAGATTACTGAAAAAAAAAAAAAAAAAAAAAAAAGTTTCAGCTTTAAAGGTACAGCATGTCATTTTTTAGCTGAAGGCCATCCAGGACTGAAATGAACCGCTTGTGTGCCAGCTTTTTTGTTGTTTGTACATTACCTCAAATATTTTCAGCAGTTTTCAACGCCAGAGAAATTTTAGATTCTTTGAAGTATAACGGGGCGACTAATGCTCAGTGATAGACATGACATGTTTGTTGTTGCTATGGAAACAGGGAATCCTCCTCGGATAAATAAAAGTGCCACCTGCAGTTCTAAATGTCTGCTGTGAACAGAGACAATAGCGTTAAAGTTTGATGAATAATGACTTCTATTTATAAAGGCAAATCATCAACGGGAGCACAGACGGAAACAAGAACCCCGATCTGAAAGAGACAGGGAAAGACTTTTCAAAATAAAACAGGAAATAGTATCCATGGATGAAACATAAACCGTGATCTTAGTGACCCGTCAGCGTTTCTCAGCTCTTAGAGAGTTAAATGTGTTTGGTTTATGTGAACACAAGTGAAGTCTGTAGAGGTCAATGACACAACCACACGTTCATCGTCGCCGCGCTCCATCAATGACCACGGCGAGGAAAATGTCGAGCAGGAATTAAAGCATCTAAAGCGCTGACAGGTCGGGTTATTGTTCGCTGGAGCAGCAGAGAAGAGCTGATGTTTGATGAGCCATGAAAACACTCACAGCATCAGAAAGGTCACGACCTTTGGATTCAGACACATAACAGGCTCTCTGGGGGGGTTAGAGTAAGGATAGGCAGGAATAAAGACGGAGCAGTCATTAGGAAACTGGTGTGGTAGAGGAGCCTGGAGGGAAGATTACCCTGCAGGTATTTATAGAGAGCAGTCAGTAGATTAGCATTCACAGTGAGGAGGAGCTACACATAGAGCTACATGTGGAGCTACAGGTAGAGCTACAAGTAGAGCCACAAGTGGATCTACATATACAGCTACAGGTAGAGCTACAGGTAGACATACAAATAGAGCTACAGGTAGACATACAAGAAGAGCTACAGGTAGAGCTACAGGTGGAACTACAAGTACAGCAACAGGTGAAGCTACAGGTGGAGCTAAAGGTAGAGCTACAGGCAGAGCTACAGGTGGAGCTACAAGTACAGCTACAGGTGGAGCTACAGGTAGAGCTACAGGTGGAGCTACAAGAACAGCTACAGGTGGAGCTACAGGTAAAGCTACAGGCAGAGCTACAAGTGAAGCTACAGGTGGAGCTACAAGTACAGCTACAGGTAAAGCTACAGGTGGAGCTACAAGTACAGCAACAGGTGGAGGTACAGGTAGAGCTACAGGTGGAGCTACATGTAGAGCTATAGGTGAAGCTACAGGTAGATCTACAGGTGGAGCTACATATAGAGCTACAGGTGGAGCTACAGGTAGATCTACAGGTAAAGCTACATGTAAAGCTAGAGGTGGAGCTACATGAAGGGCTAGAGGTGGAGCTACATGAAGAGCTACAGGTACAGCTACATGTAGAGCTACAGGTGGAGCTAAAGGTAGATCTACAGGTGGAGCTTCATGTAGAGCGACAGGTGGAGCTACAGGTAGATCTACAGGTGGAGCTACATGTAGAGCTACAGGTAGAGCTACATGGAGGGCTACATGTGGAGCTACAGGTAGAGATCCAGGTGGAGCTACAAGAAGAGCTACAGGTCTAGGCCTCCTCCTACAGAGAGGTGAAGTTTAGCATTTAAAATGACTCGGACAGGAAAAGTTGAGTAATGGATGGGTTGCATGCATAAAGCAAGGATGGAAAATTTTGTTAACTTTCAAGGAAAATCTCAGTAATGAGTAATGAGGTCTAGAGGGACGGAGAGGTTTTCAGGTCTACAGGGACGGAGGGGTTTTCAGGTCTACAGGGACGGAGGGGTTTTCGTGTCTACAGGGATGGAGGGGTTTTCAGGTCTAAAGGGACGGAGGGGTTTTAAGGTCTGGACGGATGAAACGGTTATAAGGTCTAGAAGGATGGAGAGGTTTTAAGATCTAGAAGGATGGAGAGGTTTTCAGGTCTTGAAAGGTGTAAAGGTTTTCAGGTCTAGAGGGGTGGAGAGGTTATCAGGTCTACAGGGATGGAGGGGTTTCCAGGTCTACAGGGATGGAGGGGTTTTCAGGTCTACAGGGACAGATGGGTTTTCAGGTCTACAGGGACGGAGGTGTTTTCAGGTCTAGAAGGATGGAGAGGTTTTCAGGTCTACAGGGATGGAGAGGTTTTCAGGTCTACAGGGATGGAGGGGTTTTCAGGTCTACAGGGACGGAGAGGTTTTCAGGTCTAGAAGGATGGAGAGGTTTTCAGGTCTACAGGGACGGAGAGGTTTTCAGGTCTACAGGGACGGAGAGGTTTTCAGGTCTACAGGGACGGAGGGGTTTTCAGGTCTACAGGGATGGAGGGGTTTTCAGGTCTAAAAGGACGGAGGGGTTTTCAGGTCTGGAAGGATGGAAAGTTTTTGAGGTCTACAGGGATGGAGGGGTTTTCAGGTCTACAGGGACGGAGAGGTTTTCAGGTCTACAGGGACGGAGGGGTTTTCAGGTCTACAGGGATGGAGGGGTTTTCAGGTCTACAGGGACAGATGGGTTTTCAGGTCTAAAGGGACGGAGGGGTTTTCAGGTCTAGAGGGATGGAGAGGTTTTCAGGTCTACAGGGATGGAGGGGTTTTCAGGTCTAGAAGGATGGAGAGGTTTTAAGATCTAGAAGGATGGAGAGGTTTTCAGGTCTTGAAAGGTGTAGAGGTATTCAGGTCTAGAGGGTTGGAGAGGTTATCAGGTCTACAGGGATGGAGGGGTTTCCAGGTCTACAGGGATGGAGGGGTTTTCAGGTCTACAGGGACAGAGGGGTTTTCAGGTCTAAAGGGACGGAGGGGTTTTCAGGTCTAGAAGGATGGAGAGGTTTTCAGGTCTAGAGGGATGGAGAGGTTTTCAGGTCTACAGGGATGGAGGGGTTTTCAGGTCTACAGGGATGGAGAGGTTTTCAGGTCTACAGGGATTGAGAGGTTTTCAGGTTTAGAAGTATGGAGAGGTTTTCAGGTCTACAGGGACGGAGGGGTTTTCAGGTCTGGAAGGATGGAAAGTTTTTCAGGTCTAGAGGGATGGAGAGGTTTTCAGGTCTACAGGGATGGAGGGGTTTTCAGGTCTACAGGGATGGAGGGGTTTTCAGGTCTACAGGGACAGAGGGGTTTTCAGGTCTAAAAGGACGGAGGGGTTTTCAGGTCTGGAAGGATGGAAAGTTTTTGAGGTCTACAGTGATGGAGAGGTTTTCAGGTCTACAGGGATCAAGGGGTTTTCAGGTCTACAGGGACGGAGGGGTTTTCAGGTCGACAGGGATGGAGGGGTTTTCAGGTCTAGACGGATGGAGAGGTTTTCAGGTCTACAGAGATGGAGGGGTTATCAGGTCTACAGGGATGGAGGGGTTTTCAGGTCTACAGGGATGGAGGGGTTTTCGTGTCTACAGGGATGTAGGGGTTTTAAGGTCTACAGGGACGGAGGTGTTTTCAGGTCTAGAAGGATGGAGAGTTTTTCAGGTCTAGAGGGATGGAGAGGTTTTCAGGTCTACAGGGATGGAGGGGTTTTCAGGTCTACAGGGATGGAGAGGTTTTCAGGTCTACAGGGATGGAGGGGTTTTCAGGTCTACAGGGACGGAGGGGTTTTCAGGTCTACAGGGATGGAGGGGTTTTCAGGTCTACAGGGACGGAGGGGTTTTCAGGTCTAAAGGGACGGAGGGGTTTTTCAGGTCTGGGAGGATGGAAAGTTTGTCAGGTCTACAGGGATGGAGAGGTTTTCAGGTCTACAGGGACGGAGAGGTTTTCAGGTCTAAAAGGACGGAGGGGTTTTCAGGTCTGGAAGGATGGAAAGTTTTTGAGGTCTACAGGGATGGAGGGGTTTTCAGGTCTACAGGGATGGAGGGGTTTTCAGGTCTAGAGGGATGGAGAGGTTTTCAGGTCTACAGGTATGGAGGGGTTTTCAGGTCTACAGGAACAGAGAGGTTTCCAGGTCTACAGGGACGGAGAGGTTTTCGGGTCTAGAGGGATGGAGAGGTTTTCAGGTCTACAGGGACGGAGGGGTTTTCAAGTCTGGATGGATGGAAAGTTTTTCAGGTCTACAGGGATGGAGGGGTTTTCAGGTCTACAGGGATGGAGGGGTTTTCAGGTCTACAAGGACAGAGGGGTTTTCAGATCTAAAGGGACGGAGGGGTTTTCAGGTCTGGAAGGATTGAAAGTTTTTCAGGTCTGCGGATGGAGGTTTTCAGG